>NW_009233941.1:0-31025 GCF_000690835.1 Fulmarus glacialis | reverse complement strand
TCTTCCCCATGCTGAATAACCCCAGCGCCCTCAGCCTTTCCTCATAGGAGAGGTATTCTATCCCCCTGATCATTTTCGTGGCCCTCCTCCGGACCCGCTCCAACAGATCCATGTCTTTCTTATGCTGAGGGCTCCAGAGCTGGACGCAACACTGCAGGTGGGGTCTCACCGGAGCAGAGCAGAGGGGCAGAATCCCCTCCCTCAACCTGCTGGCCACGCTGCTTGTGATGCAGCCCAGGATAGGGTTGGCATGATATCTTCAGAGACACCTTGCATCAATGATACCTTACATTATGACCTGCCTTGCACAGAGGATATGGCCATTCCCTCTCAAGAAACAGCAGCAGGACTGAGATTTTTGTCTTGGAGGGGTAGGAGGTTGTTGGTTTGGGGGCTTGGCAGGGGTTTTTTTTTCTTTTTTCTTGAACAAATCCGCAATTTAATAATGTGAAGGTCCCCGAATGGGTCTGTTCTTTGAGTAAGGATGTGGGAAAGATCACAAGCTGTGAAAGGAACAGCATGCAGCACTGTAATGTTAGGGCCAACTTTTAAAGCACCTTTTGATTAAGGGCCTTGTGTGGAAGAGCTCTGAGCATGCCTGTTTCTGCCAGCCTGGCCACCCAGCAGCGACCACGTAGGTGCTGAGCCAAGACAAGCCAATCTCGGTTGCGGGGGTCAGGCACTACCGAAACCTGGTCTGTGGCCTTATGCGTAAGAAAAATGGTGTAGTAGGTGGATGCTTCCAGGTTTTCTAAAATGGAAGGAAAGCTTCAAGTGTAGCTTTTGTGTCATGGAAACAGCATTGAACATTGGCCTCTGTTCTAACTTCTAACTTGATTTTAGGTTTTTGGGAAAAATGAGATGCTTTGTTCCACCAGAGCAATCACTTTTGATCCAGTTACAGGCACACTTGAAACACGAAGTATTGCAAAAAGTTTTTCTATCCCAAGGACTCATTATCCTTTAGGAAAAGCACCTAATACAAAATGATTTCCCTTTCTGAACTGCATTTGCACAAAGGAATGACAGTGTTCAAACAGCTGTTGAATATGCTCTCTCAGCTCTGCGGTCAATTGAAGAGCTGGTAAAAGTAGCAGCAATTAAAAATATCACTCTTATTTTTATTGATGACAGCTCAGTACAATTATGGTCTCAGTTTAACTAGCTCAGAAAAGTTTGTATGACTTTTAAGAGCAATGCAAAAACTTGTAAACAATAAAAAGATTCTTTCTGTTCCACAGAAGCAAAGACCCAGCAGATGGAAATGCCATGCTCTGTTGGTAAGGCTGAACTTCTGTTCGTGTTTTGTGTTCCTCTAGCACTGACTGCACCTCTCAGCGTATGAGACTGGTCTTAGAGAGGTCACCCTAAGAGTGTAAGAAGTGCCCAGCTGGCTCAGAGCGTTGGTCTGCCTAGCCGCAGTTCTGTCTTTGGCAGTTCCGAAAATGGATGTTATTGATGGAGAGCACACGAACCTGACTTTCTACCATCCATTTGCCTCATATTTTCCCACCACTCAGAGTAGCTGGATTAGGAACTAAGTCCCATTGATCATTTTGTTAGTCCCTGAAGTTTCTCTAACGGCACTGTGGCCTTCTTCTGAAGCAAAAACCAGAACTGCTACAGTACTCGGGAGACAAGTACATCAAGGCTTTATGTAGCACCCAAATGACACGCTCGCAGTTGTTCTCCACAGCTTTTTTGATGCTGCTCGGCATTTCGTTGGCTTGTTTGTCTGCTGCTGTCCTCTGGGCTGAGAATTGCAGCTAACTGTCCATGGAGACTCCAGAATCTCTTTCCTGAGTTGTAGCTGCCGGGTCAGAGCTAAGCATCGCATAGGCCTGCTTTCATTATTTTTCCCTAGATGCGTTGCTTGACATTTATCTCCATAAAAGCTCATCTGCGACCTTTTTGTCTCCTCAGTTTTGTGAGGTTCTTCCTGAGTTCCTTACCATCAACATGGTATTTGACTACTCGAAAGAGCTTGGCGTCATCTGCAAACTTGGCGATTTCACTGCTCACTCTTTATTCAACATCTTCATCTACGACCTTGAAAAAGCTCATTCAGCAGTGGTTCTTGGAGGAACCCTTGTGTAGTCTTCTCTAACCTGAGGAGTGACCATTGAGCTCCACCCTCTGCTTCCTGCCCTGTGATCGCCCTGAGAGATGTCTATCTCGGTGATCTGCTCACACGCATTCTTATGGCCCGTGTTTTGCAAGTCAGACTAGATGCTGATAGTCCTCATCACCACGATCTTTAAGCCCTGTTAATGAAGTTTGCAAGCACTTATGAAATGAGTGCTATTTCCACCAGAGACGCTGACCGAGGAAGCCAGAGTGACTGTCCCATGGTTGTCTCTGTAGAAGAGTTAGCACTTGAGCTCATGAATCTTGTCTCATTTGTGCTTTGGTCTGAGACATTCCCTTGCAGATTGCTGTGGGCCACTGAGAATCAGTTCACAGGCAGAAAGTGTGGGCAACACCTCGGTACTGCAGAAAAACAAAGTGGACAGAGCCTGTCCAAACTGGACTGGATTTACTAGCCCTGTTACCTCCCACAGAGGAGCCCTGGCTGTGTGAGACCTTGCGATACAGCTGGGGAAGGGGCTGTAGTCCACAAACGCACACCCCCTGCTCTCGGCACCGCCTTGCCTTGCCTTGCCCTTGTCCTGTTGAGCTGGGCTGTTGGAGCAGCACGGTGCATTTTGGCTTTTGTAAGAGTATTTCCCCAGTGATGTGCCAATACTCTCAAGGATGTGTAACCCTTCCCGTTCTGGCTGCGGTGATGTAAAAGGAACAGAAGCTTGTGTCTTACGCCATAAATACCCAGGCTGTGAAATAAGGAAATTCACGTCACCCACAGCCTGTTCCCAGCTGGAGCAGGATAACCCCATGCCTGCCTCTCTCACGAGGCCAGCTGCACACATTGGCCTCGCTCTCCAGCAAACACTCCTGCTGTGTATGATTTTGCCAGCCCAGCAGTTTTCGCAGGGGTAAATAACCTTAGAGATAGCTTCAACGAACTGAGGGAGGAAAAAAAGAAGAAAAAAGCAGATGTAGGACATGTCACTGAGCTTTGTGGGCTGTTGATTGTGTAAGGCGGAGACGCTTGCAGGTTTCTTGGCAAAGAGACACTTGCAGCGTGGGGCACTGCGTCTGCCAGCCGCTCCCCAGCAGTCCCACGTTTCAGCTGCAGGATCCGGTGCCGTGCCCGTGTCTCGCCCCAGAGAGCAGCCGGAGCACAAACCCCAGCAGTGCCATTGTACCTGCAATGGTGTGGTTCCTGCATTAGGAACTGGCTCCTAATCGGGACCAGGCAGGTTATGTGATGCTTGCGAAGGAAGGGATACTCTGCCATCCCTTCTCCTTATGCCACGTCCTCCCTCAAAGCCTTGGCCTTGATCTCGAGGTTGGTTGTAAAGATCTTTTGCTGAGTGTTGGGAATAGCGAGGGGTGTGTGTCTGTGCTCTGGGGGCTGAGAGGAGGGGAGACCCTTGAGGTGCTGATCCCGCCAGACCCCTCTTGTGGGCAGACTCTTCAGCACGGGCCAGAGGATTAGCCAGGCCACTAGTCCTGGGGGTGATTCCCCTCCCTGCTTTGAGGTGCAGTGATGGGGTTGGCAGCAGCATGAAACAGCCAGAAGAAAACTGCTCTGCTGCTGATCTTGTTGGCCTCTGCAGTGGGGAGAAAGAGCACTGCTTTCCCCAGCTGTCTCTGCAGCTACTGGTGGTTGGGTTTTTCCTTGCCTGGAGTACTAAAGTAGGAATTTTAAGGCTTTGCTTCTTGCCTAGTCTCAAAAGCCTGAGTTGATTCCTGTGGTGTGCAAATGCTGAAATCTAGCCTTTCCCCTCCCTCGCATCTGGTTACTATCAGCCATGTGATTTAGCTAATAGCGGGTCCTCACAGCTTCCTTTTTCCAGGGTAGATTTTTTCCCTTCTTCTTTTACTGTCAAAAACACTAAAGTTGCATGTTAAAATAAAATTAATAAAAATTAACTCCAGGCAAGGAGAGCCTGGATCACAGGCTGGGTTGCCAAGCTGATCTCCCGACGCATGGGTCCACGCATGCCTCTCCGGTTTAGAGGGCAGCCCTGTGTTGTTGTGCTGGCGGGACACACAAGTTCTTTCAACAGTTCTTGCCTTTTCAGAGCAAACGGAGCCTGTCTTCTCACTGCAGGTGTCAGGGTGCCTCTGCAACCCATTTTGCTGTAAATCATAACCTGACCCTGTAGAGTCCTGGGCTGGAAAATTGGGAGAATGTTTCCAGCATGAAGGCTTCTGACCTGCTGCTCTGCGGAGCTGCTGAAGATGCTCAGGGGTTTTCTGGATTTCTGTATTCGGTCCTCTGAGAAGGACTTAGCAGCCCAAAGGATTCTGCGATTTCCAGTAAATCTTAGTTTTTCTTCTAGGTCACAGAGTGCACGTGTTTTGTTACCCAAAATGTTTGATACTTTCACTGTGTCATAGTCTGTATCTCCTCAGGATGTGGTTCTGCTCCTCTGCCAAGGAGCTCTGCCTGCAGTCGGAGCAGGGGCAGGAGCTGCCCGTGGCCGGTGCAGGGTGCCCCAGGAAGGGACACCAGCCACCCAGGAAGGATGCTTGTCCTCCGGGTCTGGAAGCACAGGATGGCGTAGCTGACAGGGTTCAGGTGCCAAGCCAAGGTTCAGAGATCTGGTGGAGATTTTTGCAAGTGCTGTAGGAAGCTGGTATTAATGTCAACACCACCAGCTCTTTTCTGCCTCCTTTTAACTTCTTTGATAACAGTTGGAAAAGGCCTTTCTCAGTACCTCTTGGAAGAGAGCTTGAGATGTGAAGGAGCTGTCAGACGGTGCTCTGGAGAGATGTCTGCTCTGTTGAAATGCTTCCTATATATGGTGGTTGCAGAGATTTGGGCTGAAATCAGATATTCATGTGGCGGCTGGTGTTCTGCAGCCTGGCTGATATTCCACTCAACATTTTTTCCATTGCTTGCATTCCTCTGGTTTCTGTTCAGAGAAGACACGAAGCAGGCTCCTTGCTGTTGCTTGCAGGTAGGTTGCTCAGCCAAGCTGCAGAACGCAGGACATGCTTATAAACAATGAGTGGAAAATCCCTGTATTACAGCCCATGTTCCCTTCCTCGCTTCGGATTTATCCAAGATCTGTTGAATTTGGAAGGCACTTTGCATCCATTTCAGTGGGGCTTTGGGACAGGTTTAAATTGGAGATGTGCCTCCTTAATGCCTCTGAGCAGTAAGCAGTTCTGTGGCCTCCTGGGTTACCCTGTGAGCCGCACCACGGCGGACACTCCTAGCCTGCACAGAAGTTTCAAAGGCAGTTATTTAAAGGGTCATACTCATCCTTGGCTGACAGGCCATAAGTCACTGATTGCAGTAGCTCAAGTGCCTGTATATCACTGTTTGTTGCACGTCTGATCCTAATGATATTGCAAAACTACTCAAACTGTTAATTGTCCTCATTCTTGGTTTTTCCTTCTCTTTGTGCTCCACAGTGAGTGCTTTCTCATTGGTTTTTTTGAGTCTCCATCTGTTATGTTTGAAGGCAATACATACCCTGAAAATGAGAAGGGGATGAAGCTTTTGCCTGAGTCTTCAGACAGCCCACAATCCTCCATAAGGATGGGCTTCCTCTCTTTCCATCTGGGAGTGATTGTTTGCCTTAAAAACCCAGTAGGAATATTTGATATGCCAGGTTCCTTTAATGCTGTCATGACTAGTAAGGTGGGACCATACCCCTGCTCTTCCTTTGCGAGTAGTGCAGGATAGAGGGTGTTAGGGTAGATGCTGCTGAGGTTCTCTGAAGAAGGAATCGTTAATTCATAGCCCTTCTGAAAAGCAAGTTCCTCTATTTCTACCTTGGGAGGAGGAGGGTGCTGAATCCCTTCTCCAGAGGAGATTGGTGAGTGTAGCTGTATCGTTAGACATAGGCACTCTATATAGGAGGGGAACTGTAGGGATACATGCATGTTATTAGACAGGAGATAATGCAACCTTGAGACATGAAATCACAGGAAATGTGGCAGTTTGTGTCATCACTCATGGAAGTACTTGCTTTACATTAGTTATGAGGACTGCATCATCTGGAGGCCCCAGCTAAGGTGGAGACCTTTTTGTGCTAGACGCTGCACAAATATCCAAGGATTCTTTCATCTTCAGGCTTTGTAGTCCAGATACGCTGTGCGGAAGAGGTAAACTAAAGAGACTTGTGCAGGGAGGAAGCAGAGAGCTGCAGTGGCTTGCCCAAGGCTGCGAGGGAGTGAGGGGCTGAGTGGGGTTCAGATCTCGTGGGGCCATCGCCAGTGTGTTAACCAAAAGCTTTGTCTGCCCTCTTCCCCACCACCCATTCTCCCTGTGCCTTCTGCTATCTGTGCTCTAAGGAACCACTGAAAGGAATAAAAGGATCCTGATGGCCAATGCCAAACTTCTTGCTTGCTGGAACCCAGCTTTAAACTCGGCAGGTCTCCATGATGCAGCAGCCCTGCTGTTCTTGAGACGACTCCAGCAACTCTGCTTAGCATCTCCTAAGGGATCTGGCATTTGCAAACGGCCAGGACAGTGCTTTCAAATGTGTGGAAAACATTATCCAGATCCCTATTTCTAAGATGGTCTTGGGTTTGGTTTTGAGGTTTTTGTTTGGTTGGTTTTTGGTTGGGGTTTTGTTTTTTCGTTTTAGACTGTAACTTTTTTCGAGAATTTAGACCTGAGTAGTGATTCCCTGGGCTGTGCTGCTGCTGTAATCTGGCTGCCTGAGTTGCCCGATAAAGAACTGCAGTGAGCACAAAGTGCTGTGTCAGGCGTGGCTGAGCTGTCGGCCGTTAGCAGAGCATTGGCCAAGGACACCCTGAGCGTCGCCTTTGCAATGTTTAAAATGTGAGTGCAGGGCGCGACTGGCCCTGTGTGCAGGCAGCCTCGTGCTGGGGCTCGCAGGGGAGGTGGGTATGCTCTTGGGCTGGGACTAAGGAGGCCCTGGGCAAGTCCCAGGTCACAGCTACGCTGTGTGATCGTGTCCCTCTGTGACCCTCCGTTTCCCGTTCTGTAAAGCAGAGAAATCACAGTGGTCTCCTTTATAAAGACGTTGGAGATTTAGGACTTGTCACCTTCAGATAAGGGAAAACCAATTGCTAGAAACACCCAAGACACTTCAGCTCCCGAAAAGTTGGAAATGTGAGCAGCAGGAGTGTGAAAGCCTGGCCAGAGCGGTGCCGTCTCAGCCAGGGCCAGAAGCAGGCACGTCTGAAAGGGACCGGGAGCTCTGCGTCGGCCGATTGCAGGCATCTGCGGGGTGTTTCCTCCGAGGCGCCCTTCGCTGGTGGTTGGCTCTTGCCCGGCAAAAAAGGATTTTGGTTGTGTCTTAGTAAACCATTTGTGGCCTGTCTGTCCTCACTGCATATGTCTGTCTGATCTGTCTGTTTAGCCCTTGGACTCTGCTGCTGGCAGTGAGAGGTCTAAGATTTAACTATACCTTGGACAGAAAGGGGTCTCTTAATCAGGATCCTTCCTGAGCAGCTTATTCCTGGAGCGCAGGGTCCCTGTCTCCTTGGGCGGGGTGGGACAGCCTGCGAGTGCAAGCAGTACCTTTCAGCTGCAAGGATGAAGGGGCAAGTTGGGAGGAGAGCTCAGTGCCCTGCTGACCCCTTGTCTCCTCTGATGGAAACTTCTGCTCAAGCCAGAAGCATCTCCGTATGATGGCAGAGAGGAGGTGCAGCTCCTTCTTATGGGTACTCTGGCTCCAAAGGAGACTCTTTAAGAGCATCTTGTCAGATTTGCTGGGACAACAGCATATTTTGTGCTCTGAAGCCAGCATCAGGTTTCAACAGAGGTTAAAGAAAGCAAACGCCATGTGTTTCTGCAGATTATTATTGTGTAATACTTGAATTTGCAAACTTGAACCTAGTAGAAAAACTGTATAAACAACGGAGGAAGATAAATGAGCCCCTCTGCTGACTTCTGAGGGGAAAGGCTTTCTCTTTCTGGGTGATGATCCAGACTTTGCTGGTTGTTTCTGAGCAGAAACTGGGAGTGAGGTCCAGAATCACAAACATGTTACTTGAAGTGAGGTTTCTCTCATGGTTTCTTTGTCCTCGTAGCTCAGACTGTGCTGGAAATAACTCCTTTAATGCAAATATAACTAAATCAAACGTGGGATTTTTGCTTTCTGCTGAGATCTAGCCCTGGCTGTTGTGTTCAGCAGTACAGCCCAGGGCTTTTGAATTAAATAGCAAAGCTCTCACTGAGTTCATCACAAGAACAGGACGAGGTCTGTGCTAATCACACTTTTGAATATGAGGCAGCCGTAAGTTCTGGGGGTGCAGGGAAGTTTGGGCTTTGGTTTCCTTGGCTGGAAGTGCAGAAAGCATGGCACAGCCTGCCCAGGAAAGGGGCTCCCTTGGAGGGATCCCTTTCTGCCACCCCAGCTGACAAGGATGTGGGGCTGATGAGCTTCTAGGGCACCTCTTCCTTCGTCTGGGGGTGGGTGGTCCTGGAGGAAGGCAGGCAGTCACAACCCCTTGTGCTAAAGCAAAGCCCCGGGTGACTGAATGGGAAGGTGTGCTCGGAAAGTGGCCTGAGCCACAAAGCTGTGAGTGAACAAGCTCCCTAGGCTCTGCAGTCCAGGCCAGCTCAGCTAGAGCCTCACAGTTAATGGGATAAGGGTTTTACTGGTATAGCTTTACATCCAGAGACCTCTTCTGCCCTCCATGCACTCGCAATTCCCCGTCAGGCTGAAAGATCAGGCTTGTGTCTGTGGCCTCTGCCAAAATCCCTCGGCCTGCCATGGTACAGTCTGCTCTGTGCTCGCCATTGCTGTGTCTTGTGGAGGGGGCTCCCTTTTACGACCCTGCTTACTAAACACTGCTCTGTGCAAAGTGTGTTGGGAAGCAGCAGGTAACCTGCTTTCTGAACTACGCTCAAACAGGGGAGGGAGAGAGGACTAGATACAGATCCTGCGTAGGGCTCTTCTCTGCTGGGACTGTCAGTCACAACTGGTACATACTCTCATTTTTAGAAGATTGATGTGTATCGTGACCAATGGAATGCTGTCTGTCTTAGAGGAGTCTCCTGAGAAGTCTTATCTTCTATTAAAACAGTTCTATACCTGTAAAAGCAGCTAATGATTATGGGTATTCCAGTATTTGGGTGATTAAGGAGTTATTTTAAAAGATACCGTATCTTTAGAAAATGCTGAACACTCATGCAGGAATGATTGGAAGGAACCTGACTTTGACCTTGCCACTTGCTTCTGAAAATCCAGGTTTATGTGAGCTTAGGTAAATACTTGGACTTAATGTTACAGGAGATTGTTCTCTGAGCCCAGGAAAATATGTACAATGAACCTAACTCTCCTTCTGTCTTTCTTCTTCCACAGAGCAAACTTCCCATGACTAACAAATGCTGGCCTAGATTATGAGCTCAAACAAGAACGCTCGCTACAATCGTTTCTCCAGTGGCACAACAAACATCACTACTTCCGAAAACACTAACGGGGTAAGGTTCGGTGTTCTTGGCAAAGGATAGGGGCTAGGGCTGCTTCTTATGTTCTCATCCTTTCTTTTGAGAAAATGAAGATGGCTTTTGAAAATATGGTACTTTCTTGCCTCTTAAAAATCACAATATCCACAGATAAAAGTTGGGAATATATATGTACATTTGTTTCACCAGTTGAGGAAAGGTAGCAAGCCTTTGGGCTTGTTTGATACACACTGACCTTCATTTTGTCAATATTTCAGACAAGAATGGAAACAACTTTTGGGCCAGCCTACTCTGCTGTGACAACCATCACAAAGGGTGAGTGTATTTCATGCATAGAGCTGCTCCCCAAAGCACTATGTGTGATTCCTACCATTTTTTTGTTGTTGTTGTTGTTCTACAGATCATAAAGCTGTTGGGAGAATCACTGTGTTCATTACAGATAGGTGCTGAGGTGCTGTTTTTAGTATTATGCAGCCCAAGTGTTATTTCATCATGGCATCTGATTACCAGGCGTGATGGAAATGAGCATGCGCAGAAGTTTTCTCGCATTAGGCAGACTTAACAGTACCACTGGGAAGCCCTTCCTGAAATTAGGATAGGGGTTTGATACAGAGCTTACTCCGAAATCTTATTTAGCTCTGTGACTTCTCACACAATCATTACTAGCACTGAAAATTCCCATTTTCACTCTCTGCCTGACTGCGAGTCACTCTGGACACTTTGGTAAAACCCCAGCCTTTTTTAACTCATACAAGAGGGGGTGCAAGTGTACCTGCTCATTTAAAATTCTTGTGCTTTGTTCCTCAAAGCCCAGCAGGTGAGGAGTCTGAGCTCTGACATGTGGTATGAATGTAGGAAGAGGTCTGGTTTCATTTTGGAATAAAAATATCCTTACTTTAGTAAAGATAAACTGTGGCACTTGACACTGATTTAGATAAGGAAATGAACATCTGCCTGGGGGAAATGTTTAGATTACATTTGTACAGGACTCTGGACTCTAGATGTTTTTGGACTCTTGAATATTTACATTCAAAATTTTATATAAGTCAGTAATATGATCTTTATGCAAATATCTCCAGTTTAATTTAGCACGTTTCCCTTGTGCTACAAGAATATCCAGACCTCCCTGGATCGAAGTAATTTTTGTCAGTGACTGAAATATGTAGGAGTATAAGGTTTCCTTTTAATAGTATTTTTAACCTATGGACCTGGTAGAATATTATCTGTGCTCTTTTCTGGGCAAGCTGCCTTCAAAGGGCTGCATGCATTTCAGCAAGCTATCAGAGATCAGGATTGTTCTGCCTGCACTGATATGTCCAGGTCAAGAACTGGAGTTGGGAAATCCCTAGTCTTTTCCTTTTTCAAGGAACACTTACAGCTACAAAGACTGACCTGTAGCTCAGAAATGTTACTGAGGAGCCTAAATGCTTGCTTTTTTTTTTTTTTTTTTTTTTTTAATTTGCTTTAAAGCTGACGGGACCAATACTTTTAAACAGCATCGTCGGACCCCATCCTCCTCCAGCACACTCACCTACTCCCCACGAGATGAGGACGATGGCATGGTAGGTGTTGCCAGGAGCCCCTTTGCTGACTGGCTTAGCTGATTATATGTCAAATGAGAGACGTCTGGTTCTCCTCTGGACTTCTCTGCCTCCCTCCTCATTCCCATGCAGATGTCTGCACCAGAGGCAGGACCAGCCTCAGCATTTCCTGGCTGCTCCCAGGGTTGATGCAGTGGGGAAGCACAGGCTGCTTCTGACCTGGGGCATTAGGCTGGTACTGCTGGTGCTCATTTTCAGACTGCTTCAAAATATTATGTGGTTACAAAGCCCAGGAGCTACAAATCCCGCAGGCCTACTTGTGAGGGTGTACCTGCCTTCTGATGTGAGCAGTGTGCTCTGGGTCTCCTGAGCTCGGGAGAAAAGAGAGCTACTGTCAGCGATGTCTGGGGCTGTGGCTGAGGCCAGTCTCGATCAGGGCGTGTTGGATGGACCATCCAGCAGCACAGCCGGCCCTGCAGTTATGACCAGAAAATCCATTCCTCTTTCCACCTCCAGATGGGGCTTCTGACCGCAGGGCGCACGTTTGAAACGTGCGGAGTGGGATGCCGGACACCACAGACTATGCTCGGCTCCTGGGGATTACATCATCAGGGTCTTCTCACACAAACCATTCCCATGTCTCGCAATATCTTTGCAGAAAAGCACTTCCTAATTTTGTACCCAGCTTTCTCATTCATCACTTCTGACTAACTTTTTTGGGGAATTTAGTGATCCAACAAGCCTCAGGGTTAGCTGCTTAAAGAGAAATTAAATCAGCTAAATCAATCAAATCAAGAACAGCAACAGCAAAGCAAACCTCAGTGAATGGAGATAGCTCTGTGGCCTTGATCTTCTTCTATCCCTAGTGCTCCAGCCACATCTCATAATCACAAGCTCCTATTTAGATTTAAGCATGTGAGTAGTAGACTCTTCAAATTAAGTAAGTCATTGTAGACTTTGTCAGGTTACAAGACTCAGCTTCCAAGCCAGGGATAAATGGATCACTACTGCTGCTGAAGTTAGGCACTGGCAGAGAGTGGGGTCGGCAACAGTATGGAGCTACACCACTTCTTAAAATAAATTTGACACCAGATTGCAAAGAGCTTTATTGTCAGCATCCTATAAAGTTCCTTCTGTTGCTCAGAGATCTTGCTGTGTTTTATTTGAGCGTGTGTTTGTTTTTTCAAAAAGTCCTTTGAACATTTGCCTCGTGTCCTTGGCAAATGCAACTCTCCATCACATCCATGGTGCTGGGCCACTGTTCCAGGAAGCCCTTGGCTGTCAGCGCTGATCCCGTGGGCTGAGTGCTGTGCTCTTCATGTTTCCCTTTTCACAAGCTGTGTAGTTCTCGCAGAGTACAGGTGAGGATTTTTCCAGCGGAGCAGGCGGTGCTGGGGATGTTACATTTAGCCACGTCTGATGGAGAAGCTCCCTGACTCCTTTGAAAACTACGGTGTGGCAAACTGAGGTGTGCAGCTAAGAATAGGAGAGATCTCTCCTAGAACCTAGCCTCAGTCCTCTTGGCCAGTCTCAGCCCATCTTCCCTGGAGTGCTAAATATTCTTAACCAAAAATAGCAAGAGAATTAATGAGCAGTTCAGGAAGCAGCCTGCAGCCCTAGGTGCTAACAAACCAGAAGCGCCACAGCCCTGCTCTGCCTGCTGCTCCAGACAAACTCTCACTAACCCTTTTAGGAAGCTTCCTTTGCTTTGTCAAGAAATAATCTGGGATTTCCATTCCTCATCGCTAAGTTTTCCCTTCTCCAGAAGCTGCCAAGGGCTTGTCAGCCATCAGAGAGACAGCTGGAGACAAGTCAGAGCCCTCCTGTGACCTCCACCACCCCTTTTTCTTTCTTTTTAAAGCTTCTGTTAATGAAACCAAAAGCAGAGCAGCGTGTTTTGCGTGCAAGGCAGGGATTATTGAGCCGGCTGCTGTCATCTTTCCTGAAAACAGTGCTACGGGTTCCCAGCTTTGCTATGCCTACAGGGAGCAGGAACAAGGACTGTACTAGAGTCTTCACACAGAGGCTGCTTTTGTAGCTGACATGATGGGAACTGCACCTAAAGATTACAGCTGAATATTGGGGCAAATGTATACTAATGGAAGAAGGGCTTTGGACTGGCTGTCCAAAGTCTCAGTTGTTTACAGGGAGCTTCACCCCTGAACCAGAGGCTGGAGTGGGGTACTAGCCAGCCATAAGCTATCCATCTTCCATCAAAAGATGTTTGAGCACTCCATCCTTGGGCTGTTTGAGGATGGACTTGATGTTTAGTGCAGAAATAGCCCTGGAGCAGCTGTGGGGAGGTGGGACCTTTCTGACAGATCCTCCCAAATCCAAGCCTGCCCGAAGCAGTGCCACTTGTGCCACCTTGCCCCTGTGGCAGGGCCTGGCACTCCTTGGCTTTCGTGCAGATGCCCCTAGGGTGGGTGTCCTGTGGTCCTCACGCTCTGTTATTGTTTGCAGTGCAAGAGCACCCTGCAGTCAGTCCCCTTGTGCTGGCTGCTCTACACACGACTAGTGCTGCAAAGCTCAGTCTAAATAGCTAGGCTAGGAGTGGGAAGCAGTGCAGTGACGAACCCCGTAGGGCTGAGGTCTCTCGCGTCTTAGCCTTGTTTGCTTGGCAAAAACAAAGGCTGCAGATACCTAGAGGGGCAGTAAATGCCAGTGCACACCTCTGCCTTCAGCGTTGTCACTACAGCCCAAGTGGAATGACCTTTCTCAGCACATCAGCTTCCCTCCTGCGTAATTTACACCAGCATTGGCCCAGCCGGGACACAGGGAACTGAGCCCGCAGTGTTGCACAAGCCTAGCAAGACTGTGTCTCATACCCCTGCCTCCTGAAAGAGCTCTTGGGCTGCAGTCCCCCTCCTCTCCATCTGTGATCCACAGAGGATGTTGCTTTTGATAAAACTGCCTCCCTGCAGAGCCTGCCTTTGCTGCCCTGATCTCCGTGTCACCTCCAGAATGGGAACTATGCACAGTCATTCTTGTTATTTTAATAACTTCTGTTACTAGTGGAGGAAAATAATAAAATTAATGGATACACATAAAATTGATTTACCTCATTATAACCATTCCTCCTCAAGGTTTACATATTTAGCCAATAAATATGCCTTCTTTAAGAAAAAGAGCTTTATGCTTTGGCTTCTAAGCAGATGCAGCATTTCTGAGCTCCTAGGATCCCGGTATCATAAAAATTAAGAAGCAGAGCAGTGTGAAGAACCAGCAGGATCCTGGTGTGCTCCTCTTCTGCAGCCCAGCAAGGACTGCACTCAGGCTGCAGTATAGTCTGTCTCTGGGGAAGACAGCAGTCTCTGAAGCTCATCTTACATTTTTCATTGCTGAATTTCCTGACTGCCCCACTGGCCTCTTATGCTGCTTTTGTCTGTCCGTGGGTCTGGTGTCATACATTTCACCCAGGGCAAGCACACAAAATGCAGCTTGGGAGGTTCAGATTGAACGTGAGGAAAAAACATTTTGCTTACAAGGTAGTGCAGGACAGGAATCCAGGGCGGCGGAGTCTCATCTGTGCAGCTTTCCCCGTTCCAGCTGGGCAGTGCCAGGGCTGACCTGATCCAGGGCCAGGGAGAGTCCCTCTTCAAGCGGGCAGCAGGGCCAGCGATCTCCAGAGCTCCTTGCAGCCAGCACTTCTAGGAGTTTGCGACTGATGTAGGCTACAGTCAAGCCACGTCTAGGTGTGATACATGCAGGTGCAGGCAGCCTGGGCATTGGTCATCTCTTGATGCCAAGCATCTGAAGCTTATGGCTTCATTCTGCCATTTCTTTGTCAGCCTGTCTGTTCTGCTCCTTGAAAACTTTTATTGCTGCTCTGCACTCTTCCCAGTCTGCCAGCAGCATCTCTTCCAGAGTAACCCAGCAGCGGCTGCACTACCGGCTGTTCTAGACCCCCAAATCCAATCACCCCGTGGTCTGAAGAGTCTCCGGTTTCACTTTGACGCTGAATTGCAACTTGGCTACGCACTGCTGGTTGATATTCCACCCTTAGAGATGCACTGCTGGTTAATATTCCAGCGGCAGCATTCCCTCAAAGCCAATCCCAAGGCCACCGTAACCAGTGGGATTTTTCTTGATTGGTGCATGCGATGTCCACTTAGCTCTCCCCTCCCGAGCAGGAAGCGACAAAGCCAGTCTGTTACTGAATTGAATAGAAGGAAGTCTCCACACTTACGCAAAGAAATTTGGCAGAAGTTAGATAGCGAGTGAAACAACAAGTGCTGCTGCTGAGATTATAGAAATTGCAGAAGCTGGTAGCTGTCTCTTGGGGAGATTTACAAAGCTTTCTGTGAAGGATTAATTCTTCCAAACCATTGCTTTGCGGGTGCGCACGGTAAGTATACAAATGAATGCACCTTTGAGAAAGTTACGTGCTTGGAATTTAGATGTCAGCTTGGTTTAGTAAGTTAAACCTGAATGATGCCTGTCCTGACTCTGAGCATGGTGCAGTGTTCGCGGCTGCCAGGAAGGACACAGAGCAGCGAGGCATGCTACTTCTGGGGGCCACTCAATGCAGCTTGGCAGAGTGGATGAACAAATGGAGCAGCTGAGTTTTGTGGAGGGGGGGAACTGCACTTGAAGACTCTGCATAGGGTTTTGGAGCAGGGAGAATTATTTGCAATAACAAGAACTGGTTTTTATCTCTTTGAAGCCTCCGATCAGCACCCCACGCCGCTCTGACTCTGCTATCTCCGTCCGTTCATTGCACTCTGAGTCCAACATGTCCTTGCGCTCAACGTTCTCACTCCATGAGGAAGAGGAGGAGCCAGTAGGTATTTGGGATTGTCTGAAGGAGCAGTATTAGGAAGTTCAGTGTCAAAAGAGTAACTTGGTGGACTCTTGTGAGTACATAGAGCTATCATGGGCAGATTTTCATGATGTCTGGCAACTAAAAGCCTGGCTGTCAGGACTCCGGGTTTTGATTTTGTTTCCACCGCTGACTTCTGCAAGTTACTTTGCTTCCTTGTGTGCATTTCCCCATACGTAAAGAGGGGACAATGGTGAGACTTTTCTGCTTCTGAGAAAAACTGTAAGTCTTTGCAAAGTCATGTGTGATTCCCTGGTTCTGCTGCAGAGCAGCAGGGGGTTGCAAGTCTTTAGGCTGGTGGTCTAGCCCCAGGCAGCAAGACTAATACAATTCCCCACTGATTCTGAGCCCCATCCTGCATTTAGGGCTGCATGGCACCCCACTGACTTGACTGTAAGCCCTAGGAGGGTGGGGAATTGTCCACATGGCACTTTTGTTGGGGGAGGACACTTTTAAGCTGAGCTTAGCTTGTGACCCAGTAACTAACCCCAGACTGGATGCATAAAAGGTCAGGCGGCATTTTGCCACAGATCTGGGATAAAAGTGTGCGTTTCACATTTAGGAACCCAGGGGGTTGTGTTTGCAGTTCTGAGAGCAGCACAAGATGAAAAGACAGACCGAACTGCGGTGACTGATTTGAAATGCTCTGAAATGTGAAGCCCTGCTTTGGCGTGGAGTGGAGAGCTGTGCTGCTCCAGGAGGACGTGCTCAGAGCCCGCGCTCCAGCAGGCTTAGTTGGTAAACAAAACTGGAGAGATGGGCCCACTGCGGCAGAAACAATGTTGTTTCTGCTTCATGAGGGAATGAAAGAGCCCTTCCTTCAGGATGTTTCAATAATACAAAAGTGCGAGCTGTTTTAAAATTGCTTTTAAACTTCAGGCTAGTACGGGGGACATTTTTGACAACACTGTTCAGTCCAACCAAGCAAAAAGCACCAGACAGTGCAGCTCACGCAGTTCTGGTGACTCGAGTCACTCTGGCAAAGAAGTTGGTCTGTGCAGTTTGCTCTTGGTCCTGATCCACATGCTGGTGGCCCCCAGTTTGTGATGAGCTAAGGGTCTCCAGCCATTCCCAACATCGTTCTTCCTCTACCTCTTACATACTGGAGGTCAGCAGATCCAGACAAAAGTTTGTTTTGAGATAATGAGATAATTAGCGTGCCCTGTGCCCCAGGCTCCCCAAGGCTCACCACTGAAGAGTTGTTTTGTTCCTTCTGCAGAGTTGGAGGCTCTTGCGTTTGGACTAATCCTTGTGCTCTCTGTGTCCCTTTCTCTCCTCCTCTTCAGGAGCCACTGGTGTTTGCTGAACAACCATCTGTGAAGCTGTGCTGCCAACTGTGCTGTAGTGTGTTTAAGGATCCAGTCATCACAACCTGTGGGGTAAGGCAGTACTCTTCCAAATCATGAGCGTGGGCTCCATAGATGTCCTATGTGACCTATAGCGAAGCCCTGACTGTCAACCTGAGTGAGCAAAGACGAGGCAGCCCCTGACCAGGGAAGTCAGGCCAGTATAGGAGCAGAGATGCTGATGGACATGCGTTAGATTTCCCCACAAGGCAGCTCTGAACCAGTCTGCAATGGGGTGTGCAGGGCACTCTACAGTTAGCTGGAGAAGCGTGGGAGTTGCTTAAAATTGGGCTGCTTTTCCCAGGAGATCTGTACTGTCAGCCTCCCTATCCTGGCCACATTCAGTCTCCTTGGTGTGGCTTCAGTGAGGTCTAAAACTCCTCATTCCCTGTCCTGAAGGGCTCTGCAGAGTGCTGCTGCCTCCTGGGCACCTTGGGAACGGCTGCTCTTCAGTTGTGAAGAAAGTGTTTCTTATAAAACAAGAATGGCTTGAAGCTTCATTTAGTTAATGCTTGCAAAGGGATTTGAGATCCTCTAATGAAAGGCACAGAGTATTATGAATATTCTTCTGTATTGCATTTTACTGGGATTTAATAGAAACTGTATATTATTCCTGCTTCTGTGCTCCATGTGAAGAAAGATGGCTTTGTGATAGGCTCTCTAAGGCTTCTGGCGTGCTTCTGATTGCTAGGATGGAGCTGTAGCAACAAAAGCAGAGAGCAGGATTGTTTATTGCAGTGAGGGTGCTATCCCCAAAGGTGTTGGAAGTTGGTGCAGTTTCGCTGCACCATTTCAGTATGCAGCTCTTCATGGACACACTGAGATTTACTGGTTAATATATAGAAAAAAAAAAATCTGCTGCAGGAAGCAGACTGGCTTCATTTGCAGTCCTGGTTTGGCAGCTCTGGAGAGAGCACCATGCAGCTGTGCGGGGCAGGAAAAGGCTGCGTGAGCAGGGCAGCAGATAACAGCTCTGAAGAGTGACTTGCAGCCTCTCCAGCGCTGCTGCCAAGCGCTGGCCCTGTGGCAGGGGAATCTGGCTGAGGAGGCTCCAGGGAACCCACGGGCCAAGTTCAGGACCAGTAAAATGCTGCAGCCTTTGTTCTTCTCTTTATATTCATTAGCATGTTAGATTGAATTTGCTACTTTATCAAGTTAAATTGTTACCATACATTTCTGCTGTGAGAATAGAGTGATAGAGAGCTATTTAAAGTGGCAAAATTTACAGTGCATTTAATGGGCTTACAAACCAGCAGGACAGCTTCAGCTACGTTAGAAGAGCTACAGAGAGATACATGTGATGGGCTGACTCGCCAAGGACAGGGACAAGCCAGACTTCCCCTTACTCTTCCCCTTGAGGACTTCTCAGGGAAATGAGAGGAATGACACGGAGTAAGTGGAGGGTGAAGAAGAGAAACCCCATGCAGACTTGGAGGATAGGAGTATCAGAGCGTGGCAGAACACGTCCGTGGCTTTGGCTTGCACCGTGATCATGGCCTGATCTTGAACAGGGCAGAACCCTCAAAGCTTCAAACCATGTGCTTAATACTTCTCAGGAACAGGACCTGTGTTGCACTTTTAGCTGCCTGAGCAAGCAGCTGGTTTTTGCCCTCTGGTGCAGACTCAAGAGCGCGCTGAGGTATAAAGCAGGCAGAACAGCTGCTGAGGCCCCTGTGCCACAGGCTTTGGTATCTCCCACCTTTCCCATTGTTAGCCACAGGGAATAATTTGTCCGATATTGTTTACGCTGACACTGCTGTTCCTCTTTGTCTCCACAGCACACATTTTGTAGAAGATGTGCCTTAACATCTGGTGAGTACAGAACTGTTCTTGTGTGATGCAGCCAAAACGCTGTTATTTTTTGGTTTGTTTGCTTTCACTTAAAAAGAAACCCGCAGAAAGATGTCTGAAGGGCTTAAAACAAGCTGTCAGTCATAGGCTGCCACTGCAGCAGCAAGGGGCTGGGGCACGGGTGACTGTGCAGCTCGGAGCTCTGATGGTACGCGCTGTAGCATGGGCATTAGAGGGCTAGGCCCGGCTCTTGGGCACAGGATGTTCTCGAATCCTGGAATATGCAATGGATAATCCCAGGATAATACATGTCTCGCCCAGAGCTGACCCATTGATTTCAGACAGAAAGCTTTCTGTGGCTGCCTGTCTAAGGAACAGGGGGGCCGTGTTTGGCAGAGACCCATCAAACCCCTCCTCCCCCATCCCGTTAGTGCCAGCTCTCTGGCCGCTGACACAGAGCTGCTTTAGCTCACCCAGCTCTTCCAGAAACCTGGTGGAGCCCAAGTGTCTGGCTGCTGGCCTGGCCTAACCAGCTCCCACTTGCTTTGGACTCTGCACTACGAAAAAGACTTTATTTGGCACGAGCTTGTGCCCCTCTTGGAAAGCCGTTGTTCAGCACAAAGCCAAGCCATTTGTATTACCAGAATAGCAAGCCCTGAGGAGGCTCCCTAGGGAGTCCAGCAAAACAGCAGCTCTTTCTGCCTTAAGATGTTCATCTTCCACATGTGAGGGGTCCCTCTTCTTTGCATGCTAAGCCTCTGTCACCATGTTGTGCTATATCTATCCCAACTAACAGATCTGTAGCAAAAGGCTTTGCAGTTGCAATCCTGAGTTGCTCAGTTTTGCTCCTGCCCTCAAAGCTCGTGTCTTTGCTTCGCTGCAGCATCCCTGGCCTGCAGTGCCCTGCTGGCAGCAGAGGAGCTGAGCCCCAGGCCTGGGTGGGGGAACGGGTTGTGTGTGGGGCGCCTGCTGATTTGTGGTCACTGCCTGTGAATACTCTCACACTTCAGCAAGCACAAGGTAGTCTGAATTAGCGTGGCCTTCTTTCATTGGCAGCTAGCTCAAATTATCGTGGATTAACATAAACTGTAACTTTTCACCAAGCCCCAAGACAAACCAGAGATAGTGGCTTGCAGACCTTGTGTGAATATTCATGGCTCGTTCCATTGCCACCCATCTGGGAGTTGGCCATCTTGGCCAGAGAAAGCAAAAAAATAAAATCTCCTGCAGTGTCTCAGCCCTTTCTGACTCTCTCTCTCTTTTGCTTCCCCACCTGGCAGAGAAGTGCCCTGTGGACAATGCCAAACTGACTGTAGTGGTTAACAACATTGCAGTGGCTGAGCAGATCGGGGAGCTCTTCATTCACTGCAAGTATGGCTGCCGGCCTGCAGCCAGCAGCAAGCCCGCTGCCTTCGAGGTGGACCCCCGTGGATGTCCGTTTACAATTAAACTGAGTGCCAGGAAGTAAGTGGCTTGTTACCAGCGTGCAGCCTCTCCAGGGAAAGGGTTTCACCACCAGCAATCTGCTGTCGTATCTGAGCTGCCCTGTGGCTCCTGGGGACAGTGCAGCTCCCACCAGCAGTGCTGTGCTGGGGCGTGCAGGGGTGTGGGAATGGGCAGGGTGACTTGAGGGGACAGTTCTTTCCACTATGTCTCAGTCTTAGGACGATGGCAGATGGGCTGGTCTCAGGGAAAGGATGCTGTTCTCTGCTCCCAGCTTACCTGAGTGTCTCAGCGTTGCGACAGGGAGTACACTGTGAAAACAGCCACCTCACATTTGGGGTGAAACGCTGTGGCTATGGTCAAACAAAGACCTTGGAATTCTTTTTGTAAGAGGAGTTATCCTAGTTATATCCTAGGAATCTGAAATCTATCTCTCTCCCTATCCCCAACAGTGCATGCAATGTCTTCCCTATCACCTGGCCATTGCCTGTGGTTGATAGCTGCCTGAAGGCTCAGTCGATCAGCTGCAGATGTTCACTGCATAAATGTGGCGTAGTATTACTCTCAGCTTACTGGCCAAATGAGAATTTAAAGCTGTAATTGCAATCTTAGAGCAGGAGGCTTTCGATCACCTGACAGTCTCACAGGGCTGGTTTGCTCCTTTCTTGATGATCTGTGTTGTTTCCATTAATTTTTGCTTATCGCTGATTTTCCCTCCTTTTGCTTCTCTCCATGGGCAGAGATCATGAAAGCAGCTGTGATTACAGGCCAGTTCGCTGCCCCAATAACCCCAGCTGCCCACCTCTCCTGAAAATGAACCTGGAGGCACATCTGAAAGAGTGCGAGCACATAAAATGTCCCCACTCCAAATACGGGTAAGGAGCTGGTGCTTTTTAGTGGCAAGGATGCACTGAGCTCATTTCTGAGCTGCTTGTTGGCTACTGCAGCCTTGGGATAGCCCCATGGGCTCTGAGCAGCTCTGCCCAGTGCTTTGCACTGGCCTGAGACTGAGATCAGGCTTGCAGGGCTTGCAGAAGGCAGCCCCTGGGCCTCCTGTTGAGAACGGGCAGGTCATGCTGCCCAGCTGTAAGCCCTGCTGGCAGCCGAGCAGGAGGCTGAGGTGCGTAGGCAGAAGAACCAGCTGGAGGAGAGTCAGAGCAGTGCATGTGGCCAGAGCCACCAGGGAGGAGGATGAGTACAAGAGTAATGCAAGCACCGTAGCAGTGTCTTTCAAACCAGTCCTGGTCCCAGGGCAAGGGAGGTGCTGATCAGCCTTGGAGGGTTGATTGTCACCTGAACAGGAGTGCAGCCCGGGCTGGGGGTTCCCTGCAGGATGCACAGGTTACTGTTACAGGAAGAGATGTCTTGGCAGAAGCAGAGCAAGGCAAGTCCTGACAGAGCAGCCGTGACTCCTTGCCATGCTGCAGGCCCAAGTCGGCACCTGCCGAGGTCAGTTGCAGTTTTTTCCATTGGTTTTGATGGCTCATAGGTTGGGCTCCTGGTGAGCACACGAACTGACACTACGTCCTGTCTCTTGCCCAAGATTTGCTTTTCCTTGCAACTACCTAGGCAGACAGAGAGACAGACAGTTCAGTTTGGGGGCCAGTGCCCTGCCTGGAAGAATGGCAGCTGCTTGGCCTCTATGTTGCCCTGCAGTTGCCTACACCCAGTAGCATGGTGAACCACAATACCACTGCTCCTGGTAGGAGGAGCAGAACAGTTGGGGACCTACACAGGCTTCAGACCTCCCTCTCGGGAACCAGCTGAGCAAGGAGGTCTCCGGTGTGAGCCCTGCTCCAGCCAGCATCTGCCTTCCCCTTGTAGGTGTACATTCATAGGAAATCAAGACACTTACGAGACCCACTTGGAGACATGCAAGTTCGAGGGTCTGAAGGAATTCCTGCAGCAGACAGATGATCGCTTCCATGAGATGCAGGTGGCAATGGCCCAGAAGGACCAGGAAATTGCCTTCCTGCGCTCCATGCTGGGGAAGCTCTCAGAGAAAATCGACCAGCTGGAGAAGAACCTGGAGCTCAAGTTTGGTGAGTGTGCACTGGACAAGATCTGTGGTCAGAGCTGTAAGGACAGGACAGCTTTTTGTTAGGATGGTGCATTACAGGATTCATTCCATGTTTAAAACTGGTGCTGAGCAGGTTTCAGGAGGTTCAGATACTCCTTGCAGAGCAACAAATAGGGGTCCCATCGATTTCTCTGCTGCCAGAACATCATGGGACCTAATCCTGCAGTCACTGATCACATGGCAATTCCTAGAAATGTCTGCTAGCAGCTACCACCTTTCTCCTGTGACTTTTTCCTGTGCATTCCATGGGCACAGGCCCCCATAAAAATCAGTGAGTAGAATAGCCAACCATGCAGCCATCCTGGAGCGAGGATGGTTCCTGGACACCGTTGCTGTGCCCAGCCCTGTCTTGCCTCTGAAATTTGTTGGGTCTTCAGCATTCAAGTACAATTTGCATTTGAGTAGCAGACACCCTCCTGCTTTTCCCTGCTGATAACAGCAGTGGGTTCTCCTCCCTCCTTGTTCAGAGGTTAGGTGGCAGCGGGTGTCCTCTGCCTGTTCCCCTGGATGCCGTCACTGACTCTGCAGTGACTATGGGCCTGTCCATCTCTCGTAGATGTGCTGGACGAGAACCAGAGCAAGCTGAGCGAGGACCTGATGGAGTTCCGCAGGGATGCCTCCATGCTGAACGTGAGGAGGGGGCCGGGCCCAGGGGCTGGAAAGGGATTGCATGCAGTTAGCTGCTGGCTCTGCTACTAGTTAGGCTTCTCCTGAGTGGGGGGAGTCTTTTGGGTTCCCTCCTGCTTGCTGGCTCTGCTCACCCCAGGTTCGGTTTGCTTTTACTGCAGCTGGAGTCTGGGTGAAGATTTCCTCTAGGCTGAGTTAAAAGCAGCTCAGTGAGCACATTCTGGTCACTGCATCTGAGCTGCCATTTTAACTATTCCTGCTATCTTTTCTCAGCCTGTTGCTGCTCTTGAAATGTGTTACCAGAGGAAAGGACCCCTGCAGCAAGGAGAGAGCCCTCTGCTCCAAAGTCTGGGCACTCCTGTACCTTTTATACTAGCCAGGGACAGCATGCCCTTCTCCCTGCCTGCAGAGAAAGCAGGAAGATAAGCAGATCCCTGCTAACAAGCTGGGAGTGAGAGCTGTCTCATGATTTTGGACATTATTCAAGCACTGGTGTTAGACAGACGTTCCTCCCCAGTTCAGGCAGACTGCATCCCACTGGATGTACTGATCAGGAGGAGCTCATCCTGGCTTACCTAAGCATACTAATGAAGAGGGTCCCCATGGATGCAGTAGGGACTGGGCTGTGGAGGAGACTACAGAGACCTTCCAATTCTTCTCCAGCAAGGTGGACTTCAAGACCCCAGCTGAACAAGCAGTCCCCATAACCGATTTGATCATTTTTAGCAGTCTGGTGAATGGCAGAGCAAGGACAGTATATTCTGAAAGGTATTTCTGTGCCTGCCTGAATACTGAGGAGTTTAGTGCAGGTCTGAGATGCTGTCAGAGCCCCGTGGTCTCTGGAGGGAGGTGACAGAGGGATGTACGCGTGCAGTCCTAAAGCAGGAGACCTCCAATCAGAGAATGAGTCAGCTGCTGAGGGAGGGCCTTCACAGGGAGTCAAGACCTGTCCAAAAGCAAGAGTGGTTTTAGCAGTGGAGGGGGACAGTTAAAGCCATGCCCAGAAGGGCAGACTGGTCTTGATGGCTCTGCAGCTCATGCAGCTTGTTCTGTTTTTCAGGATGAACTCTCCCACATTAATGCTCGGCTCAACATGGGCATCCTTGGATGTGAGTATGCATGTGGTTTTCATCCTCTCAGGCTGGGTTTGGGTTGATGGCCCAGTGAGCCCTTTTAGGCATGGACACAGTTGTCTCTGGGTGCGGCCATGATTTGTTCACGAGATCACTGCTGCTGCGGGAAGAAAATACTGGTGGGAGAGTTTGTCAGAAGCATTGGCTGAAGGGGAACTCACAGTGCTGCAGGGTTATTAGCTGCTGGGTGAGATGTCAAGTGGTCTCTGCATCTCTGGCCTCCCTAGGTCCAGGCCGGGAGTTGCACTAGGGAAATGAGTCCTGGGGCTCAAAGCAGTGATAAGTCAATGAGCTGTAAGGGTGAGACATGAGACCCTCCAGCCAGACTGGGAGGGTCTCACGGTTCCTTCTGGCCTGCAACAACGTGAAGTGCAAGGAGGACCTGCCGGGCAGTGCAGGGAGCTCTGTCTCCTCCAAACTCACTGTGACATGGCACAGCAGCATTTCCTCACCTCTCACCTGCCCTCTTGTTTCTTCTGTAGCCTATGATCCTCAGCAGATCTTCAAGTGCAAGGGGACCTTTGTGGGACACCAGGGTCCTGTCTGGTGTTTGTGCGTTTACTCCATAGGAGACTTGCTCTTTAGTGGCTCTTCAGACAAAACCATTAAGGTAAGAGCTTGCCTCTTCTGTGTATCTTCTGCATTTGTAAATGTGCTTCAGGTGGGACAGAAGCTGTGTTGCAATTTGTGGGGTGGGGGGATGTCACTTCCCAAAGTTTCTCCCAAAGAATCTTAAATTATTCTTTGCAGTTACAGTTGGGCAAAATTCTCTGTGAGGAAATGTTACATGGTAGTGAAATCGAGGACAAATAGTGGTTTTTGCAAAGCCCTGATTAGTTTTTCTGCTCCTGGTTTTGCTTTATATGGTGTTGAGGGCATCCAAGCCTATTTCGGCTTCTGATTTTATTTTCCCTTGTTATAAAAAATGATCTTAGAAAAAAACATTTTCCCCTGATCAAATGTGTCCTTTTCCGTTTTATGGCATGTTTGTTTTTCTTTGTCCTGTTTTCAGTAACTCAAACTGACAGCACTGCTCCAGTGCAACCTAAACAACAGTTCCCAATGTCACCGTGTTGGCTGCCGGTGGTTGCTGGCTGGGCTGGGGAACCACACAGGCTGCTGCAACTAGCCCTGCCAGGAGCAGAGCTTTGGTTTAGTTTCTTTGAGCAATAGCAAGAGCCACATGGAAGAAAATGGACATTGCTGTACTTTATTGAAAGTTTTTATTGAAAGAAAACAGCTTTCTCCCCTGACCTGGCTGCTCTGGGCACCACATTCCCATGTTTCCTCTCTTGAGAGACTGGTGTGTTGCTCAGTGGGGAAGACCTTTGCAGTGGCAGAGGAGGCTGTGCTGTGCCATTGGAGCCCTAGGACGGGCTGTGAATTGCTAAAGCAGGACCCCGGGAGCTGCTTCCCTGGTTCAGTGTGTTGTGTTGGCCTGGGCTGTGAAAGGCAGCGCTGGAGAGGGCTGATGTGTGCTGCTGTCCAGTGTCTCATTAACTTCAACCTGACCCTTTGCAGTAAATTTCCCTTCCTAGACAAGCTTATCTCTGCCTGGGAGCCCGGAAGGCAGGTGCCCAGGTGACAGCCTGTTTCCTTGTTTCGCTGCTTTTGTGGCTTTGCTGACATCCTGCCCGGGTCCCCAGCTGCTCTGTCTGCCGGTGTGTGACCCTCTGCTGACTTGTGTTTCCTGTTAGGTGTGGGATACCTGTACCACATACAAGTGCCAAAAGACCTTGGAGGGTCACGATGGAATTGTACTGGCTCTCTGCATCCAGGGGTGAGTGGAGAGGGACACCTGCCCCTGCAGGAGAGAGTGGGGACAGCACTGGGGCTCCTGAGCACACCCTTACAATTGCCATCCTCAGTCCTGCACATGCCAAGATTGTGCATGAGAGGCACATCTTGCCTCTTTGCTCTTTAAAAATCGACAAAGCACATATCTCTTTGGCCTCCCCTGCTGTCCTGACTTCTTTCCCTGGTCACCAGCGGGTGCCTGGCCTCGTGCTCGAAGGGCCAATCCAGCCTGGCCTCCCCACGAGACCTGGGCTCCGCTCCTGGGGTTGGTGTGTTTAGTCTTGGCCTAGTGAGGCTATGGGACTGCAGCTCCTCTCCCAGCACGGTGCCTGGGAACGAGCTGGGACGCTGCACTCTTTCTCCCTCGCTGACCTCCTTTTGTTTTCTGGTGACATTACAGGAACAAGCTGTACAGTGGCTCTGCTGACTGCACCATTATTGTGAGTACCCAGGACCCCTGCTCTGTTTCGCAATTGGGATGCGAGATTTACAGGCCAGCCCCAGGCTGTTGTAGAGCAGGGACCTGCATCCTTTTTTCTATAAGGCTCTTCAGCTGCCAGTGGTGTAAGACTGATGACGTGTACGTGCTTTATCCACTGCCTTCAGCCAAGTGACTCGTGGGTTGGATTTGGGTGTTTCCTGCAGGCTGGATTTCCCACTCCCCGCTCCTGCATGGGGAGCAGGTGGCCAGTGCTCTGAGCTGGGGCAGGGTGGTCAGTTCTGATCAAGCCAGGACAGTGGCTCGTACAAGTGCCCCATCCTGCCTGTGTTTTTGCGTGTGTGTGGTTGCCTGCCTTCAGAGGCAAAGAGGAAGGACTTCAGCACAAGGGGCCTGCCCCTGCCCCTCACGGGCGCTCTTCTTCTCCTTTGCAGGTCTGGGATATTCAAAACCTGCAGAAAGTGAACACGATCCGAGCACATGACAATCCTGTTTGCACTTTGGTCTCCTCACACAACATGCTGTTCAGCGGCTCTCTCAAAGCCATCAAGGTAGAGCTCTGGGGTGGCTCCTCTTGGTCTGGTTGGGGACCGATGGTACAAACTGTCAAGCAGCAGTGTCCAAACAAGAAGAAAGTGGCATTTTGGTCTGTAGGTGACCAAAATGTTACTACACTCTCCTGAGCCACACAGAGAAGCCCAGCTACACAGAGCAGCCAGCACTGCAGAGGTTTAGCCCATGCTTTGTGCTAAAGTCAAAGATGTTCTGGATCTGGCTGAAAAAACAGCTTTTGTTTCTTCCAGCTCTGTAAACCTGAGGCTGCAGGTGGAGTATCTTGGCAGTTCCTGAGAGTGGGTCTCCTTGGGCCCCCAGCAGACCTACTCAGACCATTGGGAATTGTGTCTGGGGTCCAGAATTGGCTGGGAATTCAGAATGCCCATTTTGAAACCCCCTCCAAAGGATCTTGAATCTGCATTCTTTACCTAAAGCATGCAGAAATCCGGGAACAGCTTTGCAAGTTGCCCTTTAAAACCTTGGCTGGATTCCCTTGGTTCCGTTTCCAGCTCCTGGTGAGACAGCTTATGGGACTGTCCATCTGTAAGAGGGCGCATGCTCTTTTCTTTATCTGGGGCCTGGAGTGGTTTAGCTATCTCGAGAGTGCTCGGGGCTGGAGAAGAGTGAGGCAGCACTAAGCAGAAGGAGAACTTGGGGCCTTTTGTTTTTATTGTCCCCAGCCACTTTCTGCCAGATGAGCCGAGCAGGCCAGTAGCGCTGCTTGGAGCGGTGGGGTGAGATCCGTCGATCCCTGCGTGCTGGGGGTTTCGGCCAGGGTTTCCCAGGAGCTGTGGGACTGGAGCTTTGTGGGGACAGGCTGGGAGTGGAAGTCCAGAGCAGTTCTTTACTGTAGATTGGGTTTAGGTTTTTCAAGCCCATGGCTCTGCTAGGGAAGGGTCTCTGCCAGTGATAATGCAGGCTCTGAGCGAGCTCTCCCAGGCCCTCAGAGAATGTGCCTACTCAGCATAGTTGTTGTGTGTTTTATCTGCAAGTCAGTGGGTTCAGGTGATTCCCAAGGGGCAGGAGAGCCAGCACAAGGTTCCCCTTAGTGAGCTGGTAGGGCCTTGTGCTGGCTGGCTGGGCAGGGTGGGCAGCGCCTGGCCCCCGAGCTAGAGGCTGACCTGTTCTGCCCCATCACTGCCCAGTCCCACTGAGACTCTCCTCCATGTATGTGTGTGTCTGTGTGTTTGTGCTTTCCGCAGGTCTGGGATATTGTAGGTACCGAGCTCAAACTGAAGAAGGAGCTGACAGGTCTCAATCACTGGGTGCGAGCGCTGGTGGCTTCTCAAAACTATCTCTACAGCGGATCTTACCAAACAATCAAGGTGGGACCCTGAGACTTGTGGCAACTGTAAGGCATCGGCTCTCCCCGTGCCTCTACGTATCCGTATTCTGCAGCATGGGTTGGTGGAGCAGGACAAAAGGTAGCTGCTAGGATGTGAGAGCACTGCTGTAGCATTGCTGACACACTGGATTTTACTACGCTGATTGCATCTTTGCAGGCACAAAGGCTGGGCTCTGGCTGGTCCTTGGGAGCGCAGCTGCTGGGGGATGCTCGCTAAGATAAAACGCGGCCTCACAGCCATGGTGCCTCATGCTGCCTCCTCAGCTGCCGCAGCGTTATCTGCGCTGACAGTCCTACTGATAAGAAGAGAAGGTCACTGTCTGGCTGCAGAGTTACCATAAATCTGTGTGTGGTTTCCAAAATGCCTTCATCTGTGTTGGCTCAGGCTTTGATGAATAGTTCACCTCTCATCTGGGTGACACAAGAGAATTTGAAGTTTCCCTCCTCAGTGTTAATAGCTCCCTGTTAATTTGTCTGCATCGGTTTTTAGTGCTATCAAGGACTGGGTTGTGTGTGCACGTTTGTGCATAGTCACACACACAAGGTGTGTGCAATCTCCACAACTTTTTCAGCCGGGATGTTCAAAGCTGGGCAGGTAAATAAGATAGCAGGGCTTTGCTCATTAGTACTGAACTACTGAACATTCCCAGCTGGACAGATTTGTCCTTAAAGACGTGATCTGGGCACACACGGAGCCAGGCTGATTCCATGTGTGGCTGGAGAAGAGCTTCGAGGGAGCTGCCTCCTGGAGAGGGGTCCCTGCATGGGTCTCATCCTGCCTTTGCTCCGGCATCTCTTTCAGATCTGGGACATCCGCAACTTGGAGTGTGTCCACGTGCTGCAGACGTCAGGAGGCAGCGTCTACTCCATCGCTGTGACAAACCACCACATTGTGTGTGGCACCTACGAGAACCTCATCCATGTAAGGACTGCGGGGTTTGATCCATTTGTTGGCTTGAGGCTGGGGGAGAGGGGCAAGGAGATGGGGGGCCTAGCTCTGCCTGGAGGTGTGTATGGAGGTGGACACACCTCTCGGAGGAGAAGTTGGTGGTCTGCAGCCCAGTGCAGTCTCTGAGCCCTGCTCTCCTCCCGCAGGTCTGGGATATAGAGACAAAGGAACAAGTCCGCACGCTGACCGGGCATGTGGGTACGGTCTACGCCCTCGCTGTCATCTCCACACCGGATCAAACCAAAGTCTTCAGTGCATCGTATGACCGGTCTCTCAGGGTATGTGTCCAGGGATGTGCAGCTGCGCCTGTGCATTTGGCACTGTTAAAGAATGGTCAGCCTTGAGGGAAAGGGAGGATGTGGGATCCTCATCCCTGCATGCCACATGGCTTCGTATTTAATTTGTGTCACCTGGCTCGAACCCTGTGGCACTCAGCATCCCTACCCCTCCCGGTGCTCGGGATGTGCCAGAGCCCTGTGCCACTCGCTTGTCTCACGCCTCCTGTGTGCCTGTAGGTGTGGAGCATGGACAACATGATCTGTACTCAGACGCTGCTGCGACACCAGGGTAGCGTCACTGCCCTCGCAGTCTCCAGGGGCCGCCTCTTCTCCGGCGCCGTGGACAGCACTGTAAAGGTTGGTTTCCTCAGGCTTCTCCTTGATGGTTTGGTCTCTTCCAGTACTAGAACTAGGGCATTAAATGAGTTAGGAGCCTTCTTCAAACAAACAAGGGGCTGGTTCTCAACGGGTGGGAGGTTTAATTCTTGACAGAGGGTGTTGTGGATGCTGGAAGCCCAAAGGGAAGCTCCACAAGAGGGTGAAGAGAAGCCCACAGAGCTGCTCAGAACAGTCACTGCCATTGGTTCCCGTTGTCTCTCCTCTGCAGGTCTGGACGTGCTAGCGAGAGCGCCACACTAGTCCTGCACACTGAAAGACCAAAAACTCCCCTCCGTCGGCCTGCTGGGTAACTAACACCACTACGAAATAACTGCTGCAGCTCCTCTCCACACCGACCACTGCCTGCCACTGCCCATCGGCCGGTTCCCCCACCTGCAAGGACCCTGGCTGGCAGCTCTCAGGACGGCTCTGGCCCACAGATGCTCCAGATGTTCCCTCAGATCTGCCGTACATGATTGGAAACGCAGAGGAAGCCGTTCTGGTGCCAGCGCCTTCTGCACCGCAGGGTGCCCTCCTCTGCCCCCCAGCTGGGGAGCATCCTCTGTGGCCAGGGCTGCGGATGCAGCGCAGTCCTTGTCCGGTGACGGGACTCGGTGGTTCAGCTTGTCACAGGCGGGAGCCGGCCTGGCCAGGGCGGTGACGCTGGGAGGCTGGTCCCTTTGTAAATGGTAGAACTGAGCATTAGGCCTTGTCCTGGGTTGGGACCCCAACCCCTTTCTGTCTCTAGTATTTAATTTTACTGCCAAGGTGTCAGGCTGATCCATCTGGGAAGAGGTGTTTTGAGTAGCCAGGTACGATTTTTATGCCACAGCTAGTTCTCAAATCAAATAACACAAGCCCATTGTTCATCACCCTGTAATAATGGTCTCCACATTAAAGAGAAAAAGCCTCCGTTGCATTTTTACTCACATTTTCTACTGTTTTTAAGATTGTAATATAGATTTGATTATTTCTTCATTGACAATAAAAGCGGAAAGAGTTGTTCCTGGCCAGCGTGAGTTATTGTGGGCTCTC
>NW_009233940.1:4074-5163 GCF_000690835.1 Fulmarus glacialis | reverse complement strand
CCCCCCCCAAAAAAGGTAAATAAACCGTATTATGTAATCGAATGTAAGCAGCCTAAAGGCAAAACTGATACAATACAACAGAAGATCAGTCTTTTATTTTCTGTACCTATGTGCTTTATTTGTCAGTGAGTAGTGACAAATATATATTAGCTTAAAACAGAGTTGAGACTGTAAGAAAAGAGATATTTTCTTTTTGTTCAAAGGTAATTATGAACAATGTTAATAGCTGAAAGAAAACTGCATTCTATTTCACGTGTACAAATCTGCAATTAAACAATCTTTTAGACTTATCAGTCTAAATAAAATATCTATTTAATGAATAAACAACTGTATTTCAATCTCTTTGTGCCAGAATAAAGCCAAAGTAAAACCATTTTGTCTGTTGAGAGTCCATTTTGCTTAAATGAGAAAATCACTTACTGGATTCTTTTTCTTAGCCCTCTCTTTTAATGAACAACCACAATAATTTTGAAACAAAGAGATGCAGATTTGATCACACCCTTGATTACTGTTGATGGACACTGTAAATAGTTGTGAGACAATGTAAAATGAGGACATGTCTGATAGGGTAAGTAAACAAGAGACAAGACACCACAGATTCAGAATTTAGACAGGAAAGTAGCAACTAAGCAAACAGAAGCCAGTTTTAGCTGAATTCATCCACAGAAAAGTATTTAAATATAGGCAATGGGACACTAATAATATTGCAATTTAGAAGCCAAAACTAACAAGAAAAATCTGAGCACAGGTATAACGGGTACGGAACACTCTGCAAACTGCAGGAATTCTAAAGACTGGAGGTTTGTATCTTATGTCTGTCACCAGATTGGCCTGAGGTTATGAACAAGCAGCTACATAAATCATATCTCTCCCATATTGCTTTGTTACTCTGTTTCATTTAAGCTGGAAATAAATTAGTGTATCTCATACAACTGAAATGATACTGTATCTTGCTTATCATTATTGCCTTCTTATTATTTTTGGTTTAACATTTGAGATTGGTTATGTTTTTTTATACTCTGACTCAAGATTTGGAATCTTGTAATTCCTAAAAAAAAAAAAAACCCAAACCAAAACCAAAACACCAAA
>NW_009233940.1:0-4052 GCF_000690835.1 Fulmarus glacialis | reverse complement strand
AAGAGTTTTTACAAAGAGTTATTTTCTCTGAGTTATTTTGGATACTGACTTTAAGATGGAATTATTTTTTGTTTGGAAACACCGGTTTAATCTTTTGCTTAAAAGGATAACTAGCCTTGACTTAGCATTTGAGCATGTGAGATGCATGACACTTTTTAAGCTGCATGCACCTGGGCTCCCTTGATAGTCCATTAAGTTAGATGAATCCAAAGCATAAGCCAAAAAGTCTGTGTGCTAAATGAAGCATTGCCTAGAGCTAGCTGAAAGAAAAGTTCAATATTGACAAGTGTCCGTCAGTAGGCACTGAACTGAATGTGTGCATTTATCAAAGGTAGCTAGCGTTGGTATCCATCAGTTAAATAATGGAAAGCTGCTAGGGTCCTGTGCTCAGAAATGTGAAACCTGGGTTCTGTTTTTCTCCAAAACCTGAGGAAAATTCAACTTCTCCCTACTCCAGGAAATGTCTTAACCGTTAGACTATAAGGCATTCTGGGAAAAGGTGCTACCATTTCCTCTATTTGAAGCTGGTCACTATAAAGTCGGGAATGTAGGAGTCATACAGGATGAATGGATTGCACCATTGACAAATGGTTAGGCGATTTGCTTGGGAGCAGGGAGCTATAGGGTCAATACAACATCTCTCCATATATTTTGAATTAGTAAATCACTACATAAAGAAACAGACAAAGGGACATTTAGTGTGTTACCTTGAATTGGTCCACCCAACTAGAATGTCTTACAGAATAAGATATAGAAGTTTTTTTTAAAGGTGGAGGCCAAATAAAAGGCCATGGAAAAAAACCAAGGGTTTGGAAGAAAATATAAACAGCATTACATAATAAGCATTACGTTAATCATAAAGTGAGTCATAACACTGGATAGTGCACATTAAGAACAAGTTGATGTTTTTCACATGTGTATTCTTAAAAAGATACTGTGGTGCATTTGCTCCTATTTGTATTTATGCACATTTTAATTAGGATAATTATCCAGCAATAGGAAATTATTCTTGTTCACATATATAGAAACTTGTAGAAGTGAAATAAATATAAATGTAGATTTTTCCTTCTCGTAGGAATATTTGCTTTCTGGAATATGCTGTTTCTTCAGGTGCAAGATTCCTTAGCAGTGTCATGCATAAGATGGAGGATTTCATGGCCTTTATTAATTCTTCAGAGAAATGAACTCAGTTTTTTCAACTGATGCAATTTTGGTTGCATCTTAACTGTGGATCATGCATACTCCAGTCCTGGTCCCTGATCCTCCAAATGGGGAGAGCTGTTAGTACACATCACAGTTCCTACCCCTGTGCTTTTGATTTCTCTTATAGTTGATTCTAAGGAAGGTGTAAGATGATGCACACTTGGGTTTCACACTAAAAGGAGGTCAGAATGCCTTTAGCCTCAGCAACTGAAAATCAATCCCAGAGCCCGCGGTTTAGCCTCTATGACTTATTTTTACTTCAGCTCCTCTAGAACCACTGCCGTGGGAAATAGCCTTCCATTGGGCATCCAGAATACATTATGGAATACATCCTTCTCCAAGGAAATACATCTATGGCAAGACACAGGGAAACATCATACGGAATATATTTCTTTCCTTATGTGGTGGTGCATTCACCCCCAGCTTCTCCTGGGCTGCTTGTTGATCTCAGAAATTCCCATGAAACCTTGGCCTTGGTGTACTGAGTCTGTTGGTTGAGCGTTCCTTGACCGTATCAGAAACTTTGCATAGCAGAGGCTGGGAATGTACTCCCGCTGTCTGGCCCAGATGTCATCCCTTGATACCTTTATCTGAGTAGTAGCTCACGTGGAACAACACAGAAACCTTGAGGATTTTTTAGTAACTACCAGCTGGGGCTGTGGCCAGGATGGAAGTTTACAGATGACTAAAGCCAACCATGTTGCAAACCTATAAACGGTGGTCCTAAGTGAGACCCTTTCCTCGCCTGGACGGCAGCAGGCTGCGCCCAGCATCTCCCTCTGAGCAGGACGCCTCTCAGAGCTTGCGACCACTCAGGTCTGCGATAATCAGAGTACCATCACCAAAAACTGATGATGGGACCTGCGCTGAAATCCTTCACTCCTTGAGGCTCAACCCTCGGCTGTTGAGAAATGCCAAGACATTTTATGTGAATATTTCTTCACTGAACTCGAGGGGAAATTTTAACAGGCACCTTTTGTACATTTATGTATATTTCTCTGTGAGTGTGTGTGTGCCTGTGTGTGTGAACTAATAGTAAACATAATCTGTAATTAAGTCACTGTCGTAACTGTAGTAGACTCTACTAACTTACTTTGTGAATGTTAAATTAGTTAATGATTAAGTGCTGCTAAAATCTTGTGATCCACCTTAAAACTATGAATGAACCTTAGACTGCTGTGAAACACATATAATCGCTTAGACAAAGACCGTTGACCAAGTCTGGGACTAAGGGTAGATCCAGCCAGGTCTACTCTGAACCTCGTGACTCAAAGGGAGGGTCTCCTTACCCTTTTCATATTAGACTTAAACTGTTGTCCAAGTCTGAGACTAAGATTGGATCCAGCTGGGTCTTCTCTGAACCTTGTGACTCAGCAGGAGGGTCTCCTTTACCCTTTTCGCTCTCGGTCTCTGTACAAGTCATTCTAGCTCAGCTGTAACATGATTTTCCTTGGTATACTTTATCCATGTAGGAAGTAATAGAGTGAACCTTGCCATCGAACTCTGTTAAGTCGCGCTTTTATAAGTTACTATTAAAATCACTTTCTGTTAATACCTTTGACAGTAATTCTTTAAGTGGCCTCTAAACCACTCATTCGCGACACCTTACCACTTTTTTACATTTCCTGAAGCAATTTGGGAGTTTCTGCAAAGAGAGGAAATCTCTTGAGGTTATGGAAAAATGTTGATATACTGTTCCATTCTGTTTTCATTTTTTTCTTTCTGGGTGTAACAAAAGAGACATATGTAGGACAAATATATAGTTACTTAGACTGGATTTTGGGGAGTGAAAGAAGTTATACCCTAGTAAGTAGCTGTCCATACTCCAGTAAGCAGAGATAATACATGACTGGTAAAAGTGAAAATATTTTAGCAGTCTCAAATAAGTTTCCAGAAGTTATGTTCCATTTTGCTAGTGTTCTGATAGAAGCAGTGTGCTGGTTTTGGCTGGGATAGAGTTAATTTTCTTCACAGTAGCTAGTATGGGGCTATGTTTTGGATCTCTGACCAAAACATTGTTGATAATACAAGGATGTTTTCGTTATTGCCAAGAAGTGCTTACACAGAGTCGAGGCCTTTTCTGCTTCTCACACCACCCCACCACCAAGTAGGCTGGGGGTGCACAAGAAATTGGGAGGGGACACGGCTGGGACAGCTAACCCAACTGGCCAATGGTGTATTCCATACCATATGACATCATGCTCAGCATATAAAGCTGGGGGAAGAAGTAGGAAGGGAGGGATGTTCAGGGTGATGGCGTTTGTCTTCCCAAGTAACCATTAAGTGTGATGGAGCCCTGCTTTCCTGGAGATGGTTGAACACCTGCCTGGGAAGTAGTGAATGAATTCCTTTTTTGCTTTGCTTTGCTTGCGTGCGCGACTTTTGCTTTGCCTATTAAACTGTCTTTATCTCAAACCACGAGTTTTCTCACTTTTACCCTTCCTATTCTTTCCCCCGTCCCACCAGGGGGGAGTGAGCGAATGGCTGTGTGGTGCTTAGTTGTTGGCTGGGGTCAAACCACAACAAGCCGGAAAAAATATTTAATTTCCGCCCCCTTCATCACAGGAGTAATTTATGATGCTTTGCAGCTTGTTGTGTTTTGTCACTTTTACTCTGCATTCCTATTCTCTTAATTTATTTTTCCTTTGCCTTTCTCTCTGGGAGTACTTCTGGTATACATCACTGTCACAGGCTGCATGAGGATTAGCCCTACCAACCTTAATTAGCTTCTCCATTTTATATTTCATTAAACCAAGAATTCAAAGATGGAAATTCTTTAAATTGTTAGAAATTAATTAACTCTCTATTGATGGCTTGACTGGCTTTTGCTTCTTTCCTTTTCTTTTTTT
>NW_009233939.1:0-8622 GCF_000690835.1 Fulmarus glacialis | reverse complement strand
GCAGAGCTGGATGTTTGGTGGCATCGATGTGGGACTTGGGGGGTTTTTGCAGGTTTCTGGCATCGATGTGGGACTTGGGGGTTTTTTTTGCAGGTGTCTGGCATTGATGTGGCATTTGAGGGTGTTTTTTTTTGCAGCTTTTCCCCAGGCTTTCCCTTGTAGCATGCACTGTAGGTGGCCTGCACCCCTGTTGGTAGCATGGGACGGGCCGGAGCACGTGCTGTCCCCTCGCAAGGACGGCCGCGGGTCTCCACAGTCCTCGGGAGCTGCCATCAGTTTGTTGCAAGTGCACGGCGTCGGCCAGAGGTAGGTGTCACAGCATGGGTTGCGGGCCGGAGCGGTGCATCGTCGTCGTTGGATGTCGTGATGCCTCGGGAGTGCATTGCACCCCGGCTCTCTGGAGCAGAGGTGTCATTGAGGCATGCGGCCGAGGGCTGAGCTTGTCCTGAGGGGTCTGGGAAGCCTGTTAGTGCGCTGCAGTGGTGAGAAGCCAGTCCCAATGTTTGGAAAGAGGTGCTTTCTGGCAGGCAGGACCGAGAGCCAGAGAAATGAGGGGCAGAATTCCCTCCTGTGTTTGTGTGCTGTGCTGTGCCAGAGCTTTTTGAGGGCGAGAGCAGGGTCGGGGTCTGCGGGCACGGGGCAGCACCGGGGCACCCAGCAGGAGAATCAAGAGCGGCCTTGGGGTGCTGGTGGGTGTGGGGGAGCTGTCTGTGTTGGTGTCTTGTCTTGTGTTTGTACTCTGTGAAATGGCTGCGTGGGAATAAAAAGCCTTGTAATTCTTCTTAAGCGGTGTGGTCCTGTATGATGGTGGCAAGGATGGGGGATGCCAGGGCACAGGGGTTTCAGGGTGGCAGGCAAGGGCCACGTACGGGGCTCATCAGAGCCGAGGGCCCGGGTCTGGGCTGGAGGAAGGAGGTGTGCCTGTGCTTTATTAGGTGAGTCGGATGAGCTGGGATTGTGGGGTAGGGAGGTGCGGGGGAGTAGTCAGCTGTTGTAGGGAGGGAAGGGGGCACCCGAGTTCTCCGCCAAAGTCCCAGGGAGAGCTGAGGGGCATGGTGGCTGGAGGTGGGTGGCAATCGAGTTACCCATGAGCCTGGTGGGTGATGGCCTGCGTGCCCATTGCCCCAGCTGCTCGCCTGGCTAGCTGGTGGCCATTGCAGAGTATGGGAGGAGGTCACCGTTGTAGGGGAGAGGAACAGGAGCAGGGGCAGTCGCTGGCGGTCAGCATGAGGAGCCAAGGTCTTTGGTGTCTGGGGGCGGGCGAGTGAGCGGTGCCAGCGTGGGTCTGGCGGGTTTGAGGCAGTCTTGTCGCAGTGCCGTTTGGCAAGGGATGTAGCTGTCTCAGAGTTCCTAGCATGGGCATGCTCTCTGGAGCGCAGGGCCATTCGCACTCGGGGAGCAGCCTGGGAGGGAGGGGCCTCTTAGGGGGAGCGGGAACAGTTGTGAGGGGCAGCTCGATATAGTGGAGGGGGTCTGGTGCGAGGGCCCTTTCTGCTGGGCGGGCAGGGGGATGGAGGGTGAGGCTCAAGAGGAGCACCAGATGAACTGGAAGCGTTGGTCAGCTCCCAGAGCTACGATATCATTGGTATTAGTGAGATGTGGTGGAACGAGTCCCACGATTGGAGCACTGGGCTGGAGGCCAGCAGGCCACTTGGGAAGGATATGCAGGGCAGGAGAGGCAGAGGTGTCGCACTGTATGTAAGGGAGAGGTTTGATTGTATAGCCCTTAGAGTTAGCAACGATGTGGTTGAGAGCCTCTGGGTGAGGATTAAGGGGATGGAAACCAAAGGAGATGTTGTAGTGGGCACCTACTACCGATTGCCCAGCCAGGATGATAGCACTGATGAGACAGGCAATTAGGAGAAATGTCTGGATCGGTAGCCCTTGTCCTTATGGGAGATTTCAACTTTCGAGATGTCAGCTGGGGATATCATACGGCTGTGACGAGCAGGTCTTGGAAATTCTTGAAGCGTGTAGGAGATAACTTCTTGTAACAGGTACTCAGCGAGCCAACTAGGAAAGATGCCCTCCTAGACTTGCTATTGAATAGAGATGGGCCGTGGGGGACGCCCCGGTAGGCGGCCGTCTTGGCCACAGCAATCACAAAATGGTTGAGTTTAAAATTTTCAGTGTAATGAAAAAAAAGGACAGCAGAGTTGCTTAGGAGGTCATGAGTGCTGGCTCTTTAAGAGCCAGCTTTTAGAAGCACAGGCAATTCCACTGCATCATAAGTCAAGCGAGTGGGGTGGAAGACCGGAAACTTTGTCGGAGGGTAGGGCACTCGGGTGTCAGTGGCGAAGGCTGCCTGCCTGGCTTTATCGGAGAGCTAGTGAACTTTGGTGTTGGTGATGAGAGCCGGTTTGTCTGTCTGTCTGTATGGCAGGGAGTTTTTTTCAGTGCCTGGCCACACCGGAGGTAACTAGCCATGCCGGTGATGGCGATGCTGACAAGCGCCTGTCTGCCTGGCTTTACCAGAGATAGCTAGCCGTGTGGGTGATGGACAAGGAACGCCTCCATGTCTTTCCTGAAGGTCATTTTCTCTGTTGTTGATGGTGAGGACTGTCCGTTTGTCTTAATTGTCTAACTAACTCTGTCGACGAGGGTGGTGCAGGGGTGTCAGTCAGTCCATCTGCATTGGCAGTGCCTAACTCACCATGCTGGCGAGGATGGAGACAAGCATCCAGTCGCCTGTGGGTCTGGGAGGTAGATATCTGCCGTTGCTGTCGACAGTGGTATGGAGCATTTGTCTGTGTTTCTCTCTGTATTGATGCTAATGAATGGACTCTGCAGCTGACGGTGGTGCAGTGCCTCCCTTAATCTCCGTCTCTCTCCCTTATTCCCTGTCTCTTTCTTGTATTCTCTGTCTCTCTGTTTCTCTTTCTGTCCCTGTTTGTCTGCCCGTCTTTCTGTCTGCCATCCCTCTTTTTTCACGTTTTCTCTGGTTTTAACCTATGCTCTCTTTTCTCCCTCTCTCTCTGTCTTTTTTGGGGTCCCTATTTCTGTCCCTATATCTGCTGCTATCTGTCTGACCTTGTGTCTTTCTCTGATCCCATGCTCGCTGGATGTCTTTCTCTTGTCTCTGCCTCTCTGTATGTGTCTGCATAGTGCTCCCTCTCGCCCTCTCCCCCTCTCCCTCTCCCTGCCTTTGTGGCAGTCTCTAGTTCTGTCTCTGTCTTCTTTTGCCTCTCAGCCTCTCTTTGTCTGGCTCTTGATTTCTTTCTCTCTCCCATTGTCTTTTTCACTTTAAACTCTCTCTTGATCTACCGTGTACTCTGTGACTCTCTGCATTCTCTGTGTCTCTGTCTCCCTGTCTCCCTCTGCTTTCCCTCTCTATCTGGCTTTTTTCTGTTTCTTACCCCCTCTCCTCAACCTGCTTTTTAGCCTTTGCTCTCTGTCCTGGGTTTTTGGGGCTTTATTTTTTTTAGTTAAGATGCTTTTTTCCCTCTGTCTCTTGTTCTGTCGGTCTCTGTCCTGGTGCTAATGGACTCTATGACTGACGGTGGTGAGGAGCGTCCGTCTGTCTTCACCCGAGGTAGCTTGCTCTACCGGTGGTGGCGAGGGCTCCCTCCCTCTCTGGCTTGCCTCCCTCTTCTTGTCCTCTCTCTGCCTGCCTGTGTCTTCCTCCATTGCCCTCTCTTTCCAATGTTGCTCTTCGTGTCCTCCTCCTCTCTCTCTCTCTCTCTGTGTCTCTTGTGCTCTCTCTCTGTCTCTCTCTCTCTGCCCTGTCTTGGTCCCTTCTCTCTCTCTCCCCATCTCCCCGTCTGCTCTGTCCCTCTTTCGGTGTCTGTCTCCCTGTGGGTTGTCCCCGTTGTCTACTTCGCTCTCTGCCTCTCCTATGGTGTTCCCTTTGTCTTCTCTCTCCTGCTTAGGGCTTTACCCCTCTCCCCAATTGTCCCTGTGGCTTTCCTGTCTCTCCTGTGGTGCCCTCTATTCCCCCCCTCTTCTTTCTCTCCCCCTTCTCCCCTCTCTCTACTCTGTCTCTCCGCCTATCCCCCCATCCCGTCTCCCTGTTTCTCTCCCTGTCTCTCTGTGTTCCCTGTCTCTCCTCTTCTTTTTTTTTCTCTCCTCTCCCCCCCTCCCTCCCTCTCTGTCTCTTTGTCTGTGCCTCTCTCCCTTTCTGTCTGTCTGTGCCTTGCTCTGCCGTCCCTCTTTCTCTTGCTCCCTCTATCTCTGTGGCTCTCCCTGTGGTCTCTGGCCCTCTGTCCCACCCCCTGCTCTCTCTGTGTTTCTTTCTCTCTGCCCATGTCGGTGCTGCCGCAGCCCGCGGGAGCTGTCCAGGTGCTGGAGGCGGCCCGGGGCTGCCCCCGATTCCACGGAGCCCCCACGGTGGGAGGGAAGGAGCCGGGGGGACTCCCCCCGAGCGGGCTCTTACCTTGGGCAGTATTGGGGGGGCCCTGCTTGTTCCCCTGCTCGTTTGCTACGCTCCCCAGGTTGCTCTAAGCCCGACAGGTCGCCGCTTCCTGCGAAGCAAGCTTCTCGGCCCCCCAGCAGCCCAGGTGGGGCTCGCCCCACCTCGTCGGCCTAAGACCTGCAAGGGGAAAAAGCCCCCGCCCAGGGCCAAGGCTTTGCCCCACTCCACCAAGCTCCTGAAGACCATCCCCAGCACTGATCCTGCTGCAAAAGTCTCAACATGGCCAGACATGCTCTGCTCGAGAAACAGCTCTTCTCCAAAGGCATACCCGTAACTGCAAGCCTTCACCTCACCGAGATCTCCGTTCTCCACGCAGACACCTCAGACAAACCCTACGTGCTGCCGTTGCCCCACCACCCTCCTCCTCTTCCCTGTACACTGGAGCCCACCCTCTGGTCCAAAACACACCCACCTGCCTCCTTACATTCCAGACATACATAAAAAGAAGTACTCCTTACGACCGAAGATAGCAGCCCTCGGCCGAGACACCTGCATCGCTACCTCCCTCCACCTCCCATTCCTCCCTTTGCTCCTATCACTCTTTTAGCGTGCTGCTTTTGGCTACACTACAATTACTTTTCTCCATAGTAGGTAGTCCAGGGCTATCGTTCGGATTTGTGCTGGAAACAGTTCACCCTGTTAGGCTTTGCTTGCATGCACAGCTTCTGCTTCCCGACTCTTAAACTGTCTTCATCTCCTCGACCCACCACTTTCCTTACTTATTTATTTTAACCCTTCTGATTCTCTCCTGCATCTTGCCAGGGCAGAGCGAGTGGCTGTGTGGGGCTGAGCTGCTAGCTAGGTTCACACCACAACATCTAGCCCGCCACCTTCTTCTCCCTCTCCCCCCGCTGCCTGCCACACTACCGCCCCACATGCCCCCCAAACCCCCTGACCCATCATCTACTCGGCAACTTGCCTACCTACTACGTTGCCCATCACCTCTCAGGCACACCCCAGGCCAGGCCAGGCCGTGCTGTGCCACACAGAGAGCTAGGTCAGCGAGCCGGTGCCAAGTCACGCATGCCCCCCGCCACCGCCCCCAACTACCTTTCCACCCATCCCAGTTGCTTCCTCCACACCCTGCACAACCTCCCAAGCAGGGTGCACATACCAATACATCTATGCAAATAGGACTGCCGCCCTGCCCCAAGCAGGCATGAGGACAAGGCACCCATCAACACAGAGACCCCACACTCCACAACACCAACCCTTGGAGTTGACAGCAGTGCTCCCAACTGCTACCGGGAAAACCCTCCATGCAGCAGAGCCCCGAGACAACCCACACCCTGCTACGTCCCAACCTCCTGCTGTGCTTCCTCCCCTATCCGCCCTTTACAGTGCCGACACACGCCAGGGCCACCTCCAACCACGGCACCAGGGACAAGTCGCCAACCCTGCTTCCATCTGTGCAGGCCCAGGCCTCGCTGAGAGCTCGCCTTTGCAAACACAGCCTCCCTACACACAGTCCCCTTGACCTCACAAGGCACCAAGAGACAGCCAAGCAAACCCCTATTTCCCGGCAAGCCACAGAGGAGCAGCCCGCAGGCCTCCCGCCCATGCCATGCAATTGCGGACAAGCCCCGTACGGCGCCGAGCCCAGCGCACTTCAACAGTGCACACAGGCTGCAGACCTCTCGCGACAGATGCGCTCCTCCAGTTTGAACTGACCGCCGGTCTGGGCAGATGCTTAGCAAGTAGGACCGACCAAAGTTACTCCTATTGTGCGAGGCTACCGGTGAGAACCTAGCATCAAAACCAGCACACCAGTGAGGTCACAGACTGGGCTGATAAGCGGCCAAAACTGCATTCATGCAGTATAAAACCTGACTACAAATCAACCACCTTTGACGCTATAAATATCCGCGGCCATCAGGGTTGCCCTCTCCCTCCGCAGCAGCCAGCTGTACAGCAGCAATCTCCCCTTGAGTAGGGATGCCTCTTGAGGTTACCCCTCGAGGCTGAGATCTCCCTTACCTGACACCAGACATCAGTGTGTTGCTAGGTGACATTTTTTTGCACACATGCAACATTTAAGACAGATAGACACCTATAGTAAGCTTACATGGTAATCTCTGTATCCCATACTAACTTGAGGTGCAGCAAATAGTACTGACTACCAGTCTGTACTTACTTATTAAATATTTTACATAACTCAATTTATTGATTACAACTCAATAAACTAGTTACTAGATCATAGCTGTCCGAGCAATCTCTGACTCTCCTCCTGCAACACCCCTCCACAGGCATGGCCTGCACCAGCCTGCCGGCCGACTGTCATGCCCGCCTTGGAGCACCGAGGCCCACCTCGCAACATGTCCTTACCGACAATGGCCCCTCGTGGTCATGCCAGCACGCCGCACCCTCCACACATCCAACACCTAGAGCAGTTCCCACCAGAAAACTCTAAAACCAGACTGTGGCCGGCATAGGAGGTATGCCACCCCTGCATGGCCCGTGCCTGGTCCCACTCTGCACGACAAGGCACACGGCAAAACAATGCAGTCAGGCTGGCCATACCGCAGTCCTAGATTCACCGTCCCACACCTTGGTTGGAGTCCTTGCCAATCACTCAGTCTTCCCCCGCTTCCAGCAAGGGCCTCTTTAGCTATATCACGTTCCTCACCACCCCCAGGAATGCAGTGTCCTCCCTCACGCGCCCCAAGCGACCCGTTCCCATGTCTCACCACCCTCATCCTGACCCACTTCTACCCAGCCACCACACCAGAGGCAATAACTCAAAAGCCACGCAGAGCAGGAAAGGATCCTTGAGCCTCCCCGAGACCCTCTCCTCAGAGAACAAACCTAATTCGCCGCAGGGCTCTATCGCACGCTCCGCACTTTCCCCACCATTGCTTTTGTCCCATCCCTCACATCCCATCACCCTACACCAGGGAAGATGGATCAGCACCTCCCTCTCTGGCCCCCCTCCCAAAACAGTTGCCAAGGAAAAAGAGGATGCCCCTGCCTCTCCTCCTGCCTAACCTCTGCCGCACCCCCAAACCTGCACACTCCACTCCTTTGCCCCTTTCCAGTGCCCCCGCCGGCAGACAACTTCCAAGCTTTTCTGGTCCTTCTTCACATACAAGGCGACACACGAGGAGAGGCAATGCACGCACGCCACTCAGCACCATGGAGCACACTCTCCTTTCCCCCCTGCGAGTCGCTCTACGCCCAAAGCTCTCCGAGACACAGCAGGTGCCTCCCACTGCGCTCGGCCTCTGCCGAGACCCCTCTTTCTGTATTTTCCGGTGCCTCAGTCCACTGTGTTCCACACTTCACAAGATGACAATGTGCACCATAGACACTAGAGTCCTTCAGCTGCACCTCACAGGCACCTCCCACCATCGTCTACCCTGCCAGCCTGACCACCAGTGAGAGCCTATCACTAAGGCCACTGCCAAAATCCCCCTTCAATGCCAACAGGGGCAAGGCTTTGGCCACCCCTCTAGGAAGGCTTTGGACCACCCTCCCCCAACACAGCTCTGAGCCATCCCCGTGTGTCCCCTGGCCAGCATGCCAGGATCAGCATCTCCCTCTCTGCTCTCCCTCCTCGGGAAGCAGTCCGGAGCGACAAGGCTGCCCGTCGGTCTCCTTGTCTCTGTGCTGCTCCCACCCGGGACCAACTCACCCAGAACGATACTGTGAGGAACAGTATCAAAGGTCATACTACAATCCAAAACAACCTACATCCACCGCCTTCCCTTCATCCACTGTACAGGTAGCCTTCCCATAGACAGCTTCCCTGGATGGGCCTTTCCCTTCCTGACCCCCACATTGACTATGCCCACCGACAGCACCATCCTTTATGTGCCTCTCCACAGCACCCAGTGGGCTCTTCGGCGTCCTTTCTCTGTGTACCAGGGATCCCAGTCTCCCCTGTTCTTCCCTCCCACCCCAATCAGAAAAAGGACTGACGCCACCTAGAATCTTAGATTCACAGACTTATAGAATCATGGAACCCTACAAACATAGATGCATTGAATGGTTTGGGTTGGAAGGGACCTTTGCAGGTCATCCGGTCCAACCCCCTGCCACAAGCGAGCTCTTTCCAGTGCATCCGGTCCACCCCCCCTACCACAAGCGGGGATATCTTCCCCTGGGTCGCTCGCAGCCCTGTCCAACCTTGCCTCGCATGTTTCTGGGGATGGGACAGTCTGCTGCCTCTCTGGATGACCCATTCCGGTGTTTCGCCACCCTCCTCCTAAAAA
>NW_009233938.1:5232-28425 GCF_000690835.1 Fulmarus glacialis | reverse complement strand
CCTCTGGCAGCCTTGGTTAGCTGACCTTAATAGTATCATTATAGTGCCACTGCCAAGAGATCTAGGTGCTGGCAAGGAAGAGCAAAGAATTTGTGTAGTTACATCTGAAACCGATCGCTAAGCAAGTCTTCAATAGTCTGTCTTTTCTTCCATGGGGCATTTATTAAGAAAATGTGTTTACTAAGGAAACACTGAACTTCTGAGCTGCGTCCGAGTGCGTGAAAACACTTGGGTCCAGGTCCCACCTTGGTTATTATACCGTATCTCTGCTTGAAGTTGGGTTTTGCTGGTATAAGATCGACTGGAGGTGACCTCATGCTCAACTGGAGTGGTTTATTGCACAATTAAATTTTCTCACCTACCTCACTCATTGGCAAGGATTCTTCTAAATACAGTGAAATCCGGTTTATGCTCCTTTGTTTAAAATGTGTGCAGGTGTCAAATAGGACAGTGCTTCTGAATGAGTCAATTTATGTACATAAAAAGTGTTAGGCAACAGCCAGTGAAATGTTTAACGTAAAACATGAAGGTTTAGAGTAGGTAAGAGCTTATTTGCGCACAGAGGAATCAAGGCTGACAATGGGGGAAAGGAGTAGCCGTCAACGCATAGTTTAGATGGAAAACAAAAGACTTGGTTATTATCTTTCATTTTTCAAAGCAGTTGCAGATACAGGTGAGTAGGCGTACTTGCTTCATAAAAGACTATGTCTTTTATGAAAGGACTATGAAAAAGCTAGATTAGGCATGTTTGTTAACATTTTTTCACTGCTGGACATAGCTCTAGGATGGAACTCTACAGTAAAAGTACTGAAGGTAACGGCGGAAACCTCTCAATCTCCTGTTGACGGTATCTGAACAAGGGGCTAGGGAAGCATTTTTTAACATTTTGGGGCAAGTATATAAGCTTCAGCTTGAAAGGAAATGTGCATTTGGGTGTAGATGCAGTCTGAACTATGAAGCCAAGAACCCTGAACTTTAACACAGTCAATGTAAAGGTAATAATAATGCCTCTGGACTAATCATGAGTGAAAGTCTTAAATTTTACAGGAAAAAAACCCCACACCAGTTTTGGATCTTTTTCTCTCAATACATACAGAAAGAGAGGAATAATTCTTCCCATGAGATACCGATGTGGAAATTGAATGAAAAATTTCAATGACAAAGAATTACAAAAAAAGTTTTATCTCTACTAGTAGACATATTATCTGCTGTCAAAAATCGGTGTTGCTAATAGAGGCAGTTCAACAAGTTTGTCCAGTGTTGAACATTGTTTAAGAGTAAGGGCAAACTGCCAACAACAGGCAATTTTCCCATTGCAGACTAACCTCAAATGATTTCATTCCATATACTTCAGTGCACATAGAAGACAGCCAAGAAATCTATAGATACTGATGACTGCAAGAGAGAAGATCAAGGTAAGTCTCAGACAACCTTAATAGCTAACCTTAATAGTATCATTATAGTGCTACTGTCAAGAGATCTAGACGCTAGCAGGGAAGAGCAAAGAATTCTTGTAGTTATATTTGAAGCCTATCACTACGCAAGTCCTCAGTAGTCTGTCTTTTCCTCCATGGGGCATTTATTAAGAAAATGTGTTTACTAAGGAAACACTGAATTTCTGAACCCATTCTTACCAAGCATTAATTTTCCATCTTACAGGGTACAAAAGGGTATGCTTCTGCTCTGAGACTTGAGCTATGCGTTGTTTTTTACTAATATTTTTCCATTCACTCTGCTGAAGAGTTCAGATAAAAATAAGGTTTTTTATTTTCGCCAGTGTCAAATATATTACTTCAGTTCTCTGAGCCATCCTAACTTCCACCGATTTGTCTTAAGTCAAATGAATTGACAAAAGTAATCTGAGTTTTGATTTCTTTGCCCTACTTTTGCTGCATAATATTAATTGTATTGATTGATACTATGTCTTTTCATAAAAGTCTGAGTTGTATAAGAACACCAGCAGGTATTTACTATCAGCTATTAAGTTACCTCTTAAGGTTGTCTGAGACTTAACCTTGATCTTCTCTCTTGCAGTCATCAGCATTTATAGATTTCTTGGCTGTCTTCTGTGTGCGCTGAAGTATATAGAATCAAAATAAATTGGGGGGCATGTTCCTTGGTCTAACAAGCTTAAGCTTCATACACAATTTGAGGAAGTTGTGAAATGAGGCTTTTTGCTCTCAAGTCCAGACACTAGTTCGATTTCAACCAGGGCTAGGTTGAAAGCACAGCACAACTAGCCCACTAATAACAACGTAGGTTTTGAAGGGCTGGCTTAATGCAGTCAGCCCTGGAAATGATCTCTTCCACAACTGCCCATGTGTTCTTAATTTGAGTGGACTACAAATGGTGTTCATGAGATGCCTTTCAATCTGATCTATTCTAAGTGTGGCTATGCTGGCTTCACATTCTGTAGCTTCATTTATGTATTTCTTTATCAAGATGTATGTACAATAAGAAGTGCAACTGTCCCATCATCTTGTGAGTTGTTTTTTTTTTTTGACCTAAGAAAGTAAAAATTCCAAATACCCCTTTTCCGTGGATCCACACCAGAGGACAGTACTGGGGTTGCTCGTATGCACAAGATCTTCATCACAAAAGACGACTATCTACTGATGTGTATGTCTGTAATAACACTCCAGTGCAATAAAGATTTGGATGGCCAAGGAAGAAGTGTCTGGATTCCTAAATCCTGGGTGGCAGCTGTAAAAGAAGAAAGAACGGACAGACTTCTGGAGGGGAGCAGTGAGAACTGACAACTTTCACTCCTATTCCATTGGTTTAAAATTTTCAGTAAACTGAGTAGGAAAAGATCTCAGACTTAGCTTCCTGTCAGGGACTACAAAGTTGACAGCTATTAAATGTCAATCACCTATGAGCTGAGCAGGCCTAAGGACCAACAATTTATGTACATTATAGAAATAATCCTGTACCTCTTCATTGGCCTTACATTTTGCTGTTATATAAAAAAATAATGTCAAGACTGCAAAGACAAGCTCTCTGAGTTAAGAACAAACAGAACTAAAGCTGCACGTGTGACATCGATTTGGCCTCCTTGTGCTCATGAGCTTATTATTCTAGTGTGGTTTGGTGGGGTATCAGGGCTATACACAAAGGAGGCAGCTGTCTATTGAATTCCTGACTCATTTGCTGCAGAAGTTGGAGCACAGAATTAATGAAATATTGAGTTGTTGGCCTTTAAGTTAAGGGAAATGAACACCACACAGGAGAGCAGGCTTTCTATCTCTACCTCTGACATGAAATGTTTTTTCTTAAACTGAATTTTCAGAGCTGGTCAGTAACTAATCTTCATTACCTAAATATGCAGTTTGACCACCTGTTTTGTGAAAGTATAGGGTATTGACAACTGCAGTTGACATAGATTTAAAGCTGTTGTTTGAGCAAAGATCTTCACAAAACGCAGGTGCTTGATCCAAGTATCCAAACTGGTCAAGCGAAGTTAGCAGACATGTATTCCAATATGCCACATATGAAAAATGAGAAAATCATTTGTAATATATATAAACAGGTATGCCAAATCAGGACTACTTATTCTAGAATAAACTGTCACGTAAACAAGGTCTCATGCATGGCCTAATCATCATATTACAAAGAATCTACTTTAAATTCCTGTCTGCTCTTGTTCCAGATTAATTTTCACCTGTAAAAAAATCATTATTTATAGCCTACTGCTTGCCTCCGAATTGATAAATTCCTCATGTGCCTTCCTAGTGTGTGCATTGCCACAGCACAAGAAGTAGAAGCTTGTTGTCCTTCCTTTTGTACACACAAGCAATTGCCAACATAATCTGGCTTTGTAGTTTGACTTCAGTTGCTTTCAAACAGGGCAATTGATTTACAGTCAATGCAGTAACAAACATATGAAGACTTGTTTAAAATACCTCCTTGTAATCTGGTGTGTATTGCCATTGCTAAAATTACACAGCAGCAATTTGAGACCTATGACTGGAGAGGTAGTTTCGTTAAAGATTCCCGCTCTCAGAATGCTGGCATTTCTGACAGAATGATTTTACTCATGCATCTCAATCCAAAGCTGATTTTTATTACTGTTGCTTTGTAAGCGTGGCAAATGAAATCAAAAATACTTCCTCAAAGTCCTCACTTTGTGAAAAAGGTGGCGAATCTATTTTCTTTTGTTGCTAATTTCAGGAGTATCTCTGTCTCTATAAATTAAACTTTTGGTTTTCCATAAGCTTAGTTATCATTTAGAAATCCAACTTGTTCAAGGAAACTGAATTAAAAAATAGAGATTTTAGTCTAAAAACTATGTAATAACCCATGCATTGATTCCATATCCTATCTCCTATTAGCCTTTTGTTAACTACAGGAAAAGCTGTAATACGGCCTTCTGGAAGAGGGAAAGGAAACTAGGCTTTGCTAATTCCACTAGTCATAGAGCTATTTTAATTTGTGTTTACTGGTGTCCTTAAAGCAAAACCGATCACCTGAATATTTATGTTTGCATAAAACACAGGTTTTCAGTGAACAGAAGAACCAGGAAAGCATTATTTCTATGGATTTTTGTCCTTTGACTCCTCTTTCACCACAGTAGTCCAGTTTATCCCAGGATCCCTTTGATACCCTTTCCAGGGCAGGAGACAACACGTTATGCTAATGTAAATCCATATGAGTGTTGACTGGCCAGGAGGTTTGTTCCAGCCAGAACATATAGCGTATGCATCCTGCCGTTCTTTTCCTCTCTGAAAGTATTAATTCATATTACTCTCCGTCATGCCTGGAAAGATCCAGCCACGGAGACCTCCAGTAAGTTTTCTTGCTGTCTGCTTTTACCGCTGTCCCAGGACCTTCCCTGAGCGTCTCTGTCTCGGCAAGCAGCTTTTCTCTCTGTCTGTTCAGGCTGAGATTTAGAAATCTCTGCTCCCATGCACCCTGGGTTTGTCACTGAAATGGATACTATTATTTTGGCATTGACCTCGGTACAGCCACTGATTTTCAGAAGACTTTCAGGAACACAGTTATCTTTGAGATTTCTATCCATCTTTCAAAATGGGTTGAAATTGGTCAAGACATGGAATGATGTGACTGACGGGGTGTTTGTCTGAGCTTCATTTCCTTGGGAAAGCACGCTAGAATTACGTCTCCCAGCCATGCTGGTGAGAGCACTGTAACCTGTGCAGGGGTCAAAGTGGCCCCAGTCACAGGGGAAGCAGAGGCACACGCTCGTCCCCTCTGAGAACACACCTCCATTATAGTCTATCCGTCAGGCCTGGGCACATCCATTCCTGTGATTTTACAAGAAGTCTCTAACAAAACGCTGGAATTTATGTACGCTAAATGTTTACATTAGACAGATCTGTGTGAAAGAAAAAGCAACTGGTAAATTACTTACACAATTATTCCTGTCTTTTTCAAGTCCAAAAGAAGGTGATGATAACCAGGAACGGCAGGGGAGCTGAAGGTGAACCTTGCTGGAGAGGCAGCAGGAGGCAGCTGTCTGCAAGGAGAAAGGAAGAAGGCAGGCGAAAACACATGGGTATTTTTGGGAGCTATGGGTTTCTGACATCTGCAAAAGATCCTTCTCAATATAAACAGAGGCATGTTGGGGGAAAAAAGTAATGACTTAGGGCTATGAAAAGGAATCTCTATCGAAATTTGTTTCACATACATTTTTAAGATTGACTCTGATCTTCACTTGAAGTTAATCTTCTAAGCAGGAGCAGAAGCCTGCCAAGATGTACTTGGACACAGTGCGCCCAAACTAACAGATTGGCTCCGTATTTAAAACTAAGCAGGTACATTGTCTTTACAGAAGACTCAGGTGTAAGACTCTTTTGGCAATCTAGACAAAGCAAGCAATTGCCACGCGCACGTTGGTTAATGAAACACGAAAGGTTTCATTTTAAGTAAGTAAAGGCGGCAGTTGATTCCTGGCACTCACATGTTTTCCAGCAGTATGGGACTAGCTGTTTTGCTGGGTCCTTAATGGATGCATATGGTCGACTGCAGACTCCTCCAAGAATGTGTATGTATTGCTATCTCTATTTTTTTATTGCAACTAAAGGATTGGAGAAGGTGCTGGGATAGATATAATTTTTTAATAAAATATTTTTAGTACAAAATGGAGGAAATTTCCTCAAAATAATGACTCTCTCTTCAACTTTTTGCATTATTCCTATACTTTCTTCCATTAGCTTTGTTTCCACATGATAAAGACACAAGTTTCTCATGTTTGTTTGTTCTTTTTACTTTGACAGTGATGATGGTTTCTGATGAGTCTTGGGTTGTTGGCTCTAACAGGATACTCCTTTTTCTCATTACAAAGTACCAGTGGAAAGAAGCATATACTTGGCAAAAGTGGACAAAAAAGTAAAATAAACAGTTGGTCAAGTATAATGTTAAAAAAGCTACCCCACTTCATATTTGGAGGACTCCCAAATCAGTCGCTATATATACACAACATAGAGGAAGCAAAGAACACAGAGAACAATTTTACTAACTTTGGAAAGAGATGTGCAGCAGAAGTTGGGTGGAGTAAGTAGACTGTCACTAAATGAATTACTGTATTAGTGGTTAATCTTTCCCCTTGTCATCTGTCACCTTTTCCTCCATCATTCAGAAGCAATCCTGACAGATAGTAAGCATCATAAGCATTAGCCTTCTACAGGCAGTGGACTTAACCTCACACTGCAGGACTTCTTTCCAAATGCTGTGTCAGCCAAAATTGCCATGTCTTAATGCGTAATGACAGGTGGAGGTGAGCCCAGAAAGCCCCACTGATGGTTTTAGGGATCATTGTCACCGATATCTCAGGCCAGGATAATAACCACCCGTCTGATGAAAAGACCCTGCAAAAAGCACCAGGCCGATTAGAAGACAAATCTTTGGAGAGCCACAATATAACCTTTATTTTAGTCTTAGACAGAAAACAGCAATTCGGATTCTTGTAAAGCACTTAGTATTATGCCAATGAAATAAGCACCTGTGAGCTTTGAACATAAGTTTTATCTGGACTTTTAAAAATCCTGTGTGAATCTTCAGATGGCTCTAGGCTTTTAAAAGTCTAGAACTGTTGCCTAAATGATTTCTGACAAAATCGCAAACTCGGTTCCCCTATTCTGGTCATTCGGGGGTTTTTTCATTCTTTTTTTTTTTTTTAAGGTCACTAACTATTTGGATTCAGGACCACAATCAATGTTAATTGCATATATTTGTTTTGGGTAATTGCTTGGATGACTGTTTATCATAAAGTAAACATTACCCTTAACTGGTTATTTTAGAACTGACAATGATAAATGAAGACTGATTATTTTAAAGGAGTATTTATTTCCCCTCTCACGTGCAGCTCATGGAGCTTGGTGATGGAACTAAAATCATGTGTTTTCTTTTCCCCTACATTATCTCTTCATATGAAACTGCCAGTCGTGCTTATTTATTAAGGCAAACAAAAGAACTTACAGTTTTGATATCAAATAAAAGATATTAAGTGATTTAACTAATTCCATGAATGTGCCTTAAATTATGAGAAATTATGAGTATTTCTTACCGTGTTTGTTCTTTATCTTATTAAGTGACAATAATGCAGAGGCTAAATGACACCTTCCAAACAAAACACATTCTAAAGTTAATTATGTCAAGTGTAATCACAGGAATCTAAATTAACATAAGAATATTATAATTCTGCACAGTAAATAGAAGTAGACCAAGTTATGTTGTAAAAAATTTAAGATATAAGCTTTCTTTTTGTCAGACCCTTATTTTGCTCTCCGGAGCTAGATTCAAATCCAGGGTTTTTAACCTCACAGATAAGCAATAATCCATAATTCAATCCACTCTTCCTTAAATGCAAATATTTTTCTTACTGGATCTACATTATTTAAATTCCAGACAATATTACTTGTTCAGCAATATGCTAAACTGTTATTATAGCCTGAGCTAAGAAGACAGATGATCTTGAAGATGAGGCAGGAGACAGTTAAAAAATGGATGACTGATTTCAAAGCTGACCAATGCTTAATTGATTGAGATGCAGAAGGCAAAAAGAAAATAGCATCAACTTTTACGATTGTAACTGAATAGAAAGTCTCTAATATATCATTAAAAGAATCTTCAACATTGACAATGACATATAAACAAACAAGACTGGTGGTTTTGCACGCAGTTACATGGATGCAAGCCTTATTTGCAAGGGAGACAAAGAAAAGGAGTAAATTTATTAGAAGATGCAATGGATATGCTAAAAAATTAAAGAGGATACTTATCCCCAGAATATACACTCAGCCATTTCAGTCATGTAGTAAGTGACCTTGTCCTTCTCACATGACATTCAAAAAGTACACATAAATTACACAGCAAAGCAGCATAATGTCTTGCAACAAAGCAATTTCTCACAGGGTATTTAAAAGCAGTTTGAGACTGTTAGGATTGGGGTGGTACAGCTTGTCTTGCTGTTTGGCCTTGCCCCCCTTTGTACATCACTGGGATACAGTTAATCAATAAGAATTGAGTTATAAAATTGCTTCAGTGTGTAGCTTTCCAGAGCAAGGTCTACTCATCTGAATGGTTTTCCTCGCAAGAGGAAGAAGAAATAGGAAGAGTACATCAAAATCAGTTTTTACTGCAGCACAAGGTTTCTGATTTCACCAGTCAGTGTTCCTGTGTCAACTGGTGCTAATAAACTGTTACAACAAAGGGGAAAAAACAGGCTGCGTCCGTGAGGAAAATGGATACTGAGATACAAAGAGGAAAAAAAAAAAGCACAACATGATATTGTGTGATTACACAATGGAGTCATCGAGCCTGGAATATGTTTTAGAAACCTTTTTCTACCTACATGTGGGATTTGGTATTTTAAGGTAAATAAATTACTGTGAAAGCCTTATTTCTGTTTCGTTAGTGTACTATTGCTTGCTTTATTTCCCGAAGATTACATTTTTGGCAGTGTATAGTTCCAGTGAAATCTGACAAATAACACCAATACAATATTGCTTACATCCCCACCTAGCGGTCTTAAACTTAAAAATTTCCAATGGATTTATGTGGTTGAGAGACCGTACGTTTAGAAGTCTCTCCTTATTTGTTTCTAGCTATATTCTTCTTATTTTTAGACTTGAAAATTCAGTTAAAAACTACATGCATTTTAGTTACCCAGGCTTTGCAGTATCTCTGTTACAGCAGTAATTATTTTACAGATACTTAGCAATTTTCATCCTAAAGAGTCAAAATATTTTATAACTGCAACATAACAAGCCAAGATGCAAACTGTACATAGGGATCCTGCCACTCAGTGCTGACCGAACCCATTCTTGAAGTGGAACTGAACATCTGTTTGACAATATATGGCAACATTACAGACCATTTAAAACAAAGAGGAATAGTGTTAAATGTGAAACTGCAAAAAGTAAGACAGAGACTCATACTTCCCAAATGAGGATATAAGAAGGACACAAGTACCAATATTTTAGCTCTTGCAAATAATGACCTACGATACGTAATTACAAATGCTGAGGATCTTGATTTTATATCCAAACTGAGAAACAAATAGCCTATCACCTGTAGAAGAATGCTGTCCCCCACTACAGCACAGGACATTTGTACTTAAGTGACTCAGAGGAAAGGGTGCCATCTGCTGAATTGCCAACGTACATAAGCAATTTATTTCCCGGGATAACCTGGTAAAGAGAATCTTGCATTTAGAATCTTTAAGCACTTGCGTCTTAACCATCTTTACATTGGTCTCCTGTACATATGGATCAAGATTTGGTCTTTAAATACATGATGACCGTTTGCTGAGACCACTGTCTGTCTAGTGAGAAATACGCTCTCATTGTCTAGTGTCGTGTTTCCTGTCTACTTACTTCACATGCTATTGGGGTTAAGAGCATCTTTTTTTTTCTTTCCGTATTAGAACAGCAGCTATTTCAAAGATCCAATGGGACATTACAGCTTATGTGTGCTTCATGCTACAGATCATATATAAGAAAGTATCACTAAGGCATTGACTAAAGCCTCATGGACCACATACGAAGTGTCAATAAGGCATGAGAAATATAGGCAATACAAAACTGTAATTCTTAGAAAGGGAAGAAAATATAATAAATCAGCAAAAGAAAAACATGTCTTTGCAAGAAACAATTTTTCTAATTGGATTTTGGATGAGGCCTTCATAAATGCATTTACCCTCATTAATATTCCAAATAGACCCTTAATTTTTAAATAATATCTTGGATGTGAAAATCTATATGTAAAAGTTATCTTTTCATCCAGAAGAATAATTTGTTTCTGTGAAAACAAACCAATTATGCATATGTGAATATGTCTGATTATTAGTGGCAAAGGCAATAATGTTTTAAAAGAGATAATCTTATTTCCTTGTTTCATGGATATTGAATTATTTTTAACCTTTTTCTGCATAACAGCTTCCAATGACAGGACCCACCCTCCTCACTTTCTGATAGACACAGCCTAGCTGACAGTGTAACGTAAGGACATTTCATAAAAGATAGGAGAGAGTTTCCCCAGGAGGAGACTGAACTTGATTTTTACCTCTCCTAGGCACGGGGTCAGCTGACCACAAAAATACGCAATTCTTGTATTATAAACTAACTCCTCTTATAGCTCCAAGTCATCGTTTGCATTTCTGATGACTTGACATTATTTAAGAATGATCTGGCATTCCTCTGCTTAGCCTAAATGGCATGTTTCCCGGGTTTCTGACTGCGTATTTGCATTTGTTTTCTTCATTTACTTGTTGTGTTCTAGCATGAACGGCTATGTTACGCTTTCAAAGCAATTCACGAAGGCCTTCCACAGCCCGGGGTGCTGGGGCAGCAGGCTCAAGAGGAGCCAGGAGGGCAAACCGCGTCCTGGGGGCACCGAACCCAGCGCGGCCCGCCGGGCAGGAGGGCTTGTCCGCTCTCTTCAGCGGTGGTGCGGCCTCACCGGGAGTACGTCTGCAGCTTTGGGCCCCACAACTTAAGAAGGACGTGAAGGTCCTCGAATGCATCCAGAGGAGGGCAGCCAAGCTGGTGCCAGGGCTGGAAGGAGTGTCCTAGAGGAGCGGCTGAGGGCTCTGGGCTTGTCTCCTTTGGAGAGGAGGAGGCCGAGGGGCGACCCCGTTGCTCTCTGCAGCTTCCGAGGAGGGGACCTGGAGAGGGAGGTGCTGAGCTCTGCTCCCTGGGGTCCAGGGACAGGACGCCTGGGAATGGCTCAAAGCTGCGCCAGGGGAGGTTCAGACTGGACGTTAGGAAGCATTTCTTTATCACGAGGGTGGTCAAACACTGCAACAGGCTTCCTGGAGAGGTGGTCGATGCCCCAAGCCTGTCTCTTGAAGAGGCATTTGGACGATGCCCTTAATAACATGCTTTAACTTTTGGTCAGCCCTGAAGTGGTCAGGCGGTTGGACCGGATGATTGTTGTAGGTCCCTTGCAACTGAAATAGTCTATTCTATTCTGAACCTTTTGGCTGAGTTAGTTGTACAATACCTTTGTTCTAAGATATCCATCCATTTTATTGTAAGCTGGCTGATAACTTTCTCTCCTTTGTCATTAAGTCCAATACTACTTCCTCACTGATCCCTTTGAATTATTGCCTTAAATGCAGAAATGAGTTTAAGGCTGTGTTTCTGTTAGACACTTAAGCTGATTTCACAGGTAACTACAGAGAAAGAAGGGAGATACATTCAGCTCGCACCTTCTTCCCAACTCCCAGCTATTTACTCTTGCCCTTAACTTGTAGCGTGACTTTATTTTGACTTCAAAGTGATACAAAACAGTCCCCCCCACCCGCCAACATAGATTGTTTTCAGCAGTTTAGTGATATAAATTCACACACGTAAGAATCACAGAGGAGAATCAGTATAAAGGAAGGGTACGATCTGAGGCAGGAGCTAAGGAGGAGCAGGAAAGGGGATGAGCAAGGACGGGCAGATGGAAAAGGCAATGAGATTGCCTTTTGGTAGTCTTGAGCCACTGGATGAGCTCAGCTGCCCATGGAATCAGCCTAAGGATAGACAGTTAACGCAGTAAATAGTGAAAAGCTTGTGGCCAGATCTGCTCCTTGAACCAGAACATGACTAGGTTGCACAAGTACTAGTGCCTTTGAGCAGGCCTGTGGCTAGGCGGGAGGAAAGGACCCCGCCAACGCCGGTACAGATCAGTCTGTGGTACCATCGAGCTCCACCCTAAGGACACCTGGAAGAAGATGGAAGCTCAAATTCCTGGAATTTAACTGTGTATCAGCTGAGCTATCCTAACTACCCATGAGTGCTCCTAGCAAACCTGAGGTTAATTTAGCTTACATTGAAAGGGAAGAAGCTTAAATTAGGATACATCACCTAATACTTACCACGGTCCAAGACTGGGCCCTCTGCCAGGGTGCACATAGCTTGGCAAACAAGCAGGATCTTCTTCAGCTCCGGGAGCTTGTTCCTGTGGATAAGTCCTAACCTGATGCACTGCACATCTCCCACTCCTAGCACCCAGACCACAAGCACAGGCGTAGAATGGAGAAACACTGAAATGCGTGTAGGTTGCCACGTCAAAGTGACTATTGCTGTAACTTCATGTAGCCATGGAACTCACTCTTATTCCCAGCTACTACAGCTCTTGCTTTTCTGTATCTATACCACTGCTTACATGTAACGAGCAACACATTACACCAGTATTATAAATCGATCAGTAGTTAATTATAATAACTCTGATAATGGCCTGTTGTTTTGATTCAGATGTGCTTTAAAGTGCCTGCCTTCACCACATTCAGAGTGTTTTCTCCTATGCAGCCCCTTTTTTTTCTCTTCCTTTTAAGTCTTTGCTCCAAAAAGGTGAAAACCATTTAAATTCTTGTTTAAAAGTGATTCAGCTGGTTTGATAAGTCAGTAAATTATTCTGCAGGTTTGCACAGGACCTTGTACCTTGCATTAGCATATGTTACTTCAAAAGCTTAGCAGAAATATCCATATCTATATTAAAAAAATATATATACTGTAGCACCTAATCCACTTTTATAGTCAGTCATAAGGTTTCTGCAAAACAAAACTGCATTCCTACTTGGTGAATGCAGGTCAACACATTCATAGCTACAGGATGGTGTCATTTTAATCACATTTCAAGCTTTTGACAATGCATTAAGCAAATACTAGCTTGTATAAATTCGTTTCCAAAAATATTTTGAGATTCTGTATTTGATCAAGGTGAAGAATAGAAGAAAAATCACATGCATGAAAGATGATGTTTAGTGATGCTCATAAGCAAGCAGGTCGATCACACCACCACAGTCAAATCCATTCCGAGTGGGATTTCGAATGTGCTATGATTGTGGGGAAGAAGTGAGATGCTAGTAGCCAATAGCTTGGCAAGTAAATCTTTTATGGCTTCTCTGGTTTGAAACTGAGCCTCTGGAGAAAAAGAGAAATTAAGCAACATTTTGCAATAATATTTTAATTGGTTTTTAGATTTGTTCTTAGGTGGATACAGAGAAGGACATAAAACATTGAGTTACGTTACGTTTGCAGATTTTTTATGGTTTGAGAATTCTGTAATTTCATTTACAAATAACAGTACAAGTTACAAAAGGAAACGACGTTATAATGAGTGTAGTGAGTGTTTGAGAGGGATATGGACTCTGACCTGATTACAATGATACTTAGCTTTCAATTTTATACTTAAATCTTGTTCACTGCCCACTCAATACATAAATATTTACTGAAGTAAGATAGCTTTTGAAATTAGCTCGTTGCAAATTCACATCTAGCTCTGAAAGAAATTTCAGTAGCAAACAATCCTCACTCTATCCGAGATCACTTTGATATTCAGTCTCAAAACTATTAGAAGCAGCAGGCCGAATTCTTCTTTCACCAATGAAAGAAACTGTAATTCGTTAGATGGAGAGGAGTTATGTACACAGAAAGACAAAGCTGAGGGGAAGAATAGTAAAACCATGCAAGCAAACGATCACTGAATGGAGATGTGATCAAAGGAAACAGATTGTGAGTTTTTAGGCAACAAGTGAACACTTTTCAGTGTGTATCAGTAATGAAATTCAAGCTTGGGTTGGCAAAAGGTTTGCTGAAGTTAAATCCAGGACAAAAACCTGATCTGCCTGAATATCGGTTTTGAATACACTCAATCTCAGTATACCAAAATTTATTTCAGTCAAAGAACTTGCAGGGATCTTGATGTGGGCAAATGTTTGAAAGATTCCAGAAAGTATATGACCCAGTAGTGAGGTTTAATACCTAGGAGAAAGCTTCTGTGAATTGCAGGAGCATCATGTCAGGTAAAAATGGAAGTTGGTAGATCAGCAAAACCGCATCGGTTGCCGTGAACTGATCTTCCTATTTGTTCTAGGGCAAAAGTATGTTAGCGTCATCCCTTGCTTCCCCACCCAGTCTTGAAAATGACCCCAAAGGAAAACTCAGCAGAGGGGTGTGAATTTCTAATTTGCTAAACAAGTTTACATTCTGTAATTCTTTCATTGTATAGCTGCCTTAAAACCAGAAAAGCTCCACTGGCATAAAACTGGACTTTTGGGGAATAAAAATTATCTTTCCTTCCGCCTATTTTGATCATGCAAAGCCCATTGTGCTGCAGGTGCAGGGAGCTTCATCTGAAGGGAAACAGGAAACAGAATTCTGCCCTGCTGTGACACAGATGGAGTGTAACGGCCCTGTGCTAATCCACGTCTACTCTGAAACTGCTTACATGAGGAATTCTGGCTTCCCTGAAACCCAGAATAAGCTACGTTAATTTTGCTACCAGTAGACGTAATTGGTCTTACGTACTAAATCATATATTTACTCTACAGGCAAGCAATATGAGCAGAAATGTTTGCAAGCATTTCCGTGCATGCCCATACATAAAGTTCTTCTTGTGTACATTTTCCATTTAAAAATTATTTAAATTACCACCACAATCATAATTTAATCCTATGCAGTTTGTCTTTCTTTGGATAACTGCTTCTTTGAAAACATTTAAGATGGCTTGGAATCCTTGGTTATGTTTTTGTTGATCATAAATATATTAGATGGATATTAATTAGAACTAAGCTTTGGTGCATTTATACAAAAAGATTAAGACTATGTACACTTGAAAAAAGGGAATTAAACTGCTTTCTAGTTTTGCACAGGTCTCACTGGAAAAGAGCAACACAGTATACGTTATACAACCAACCTGACTGTAGACTTCTCAGTCTTTGCAAGATAAAAAAATTACTGTAATTAGTCCAGTAAAGTGGCAAGATCTCGAGGTAATCAGTGAGTAAAAACAAGGCCACATTTCCAAACCAGATAAAACAGCTATCCCAAAATTTTCTCCAGAGAACACCAGTATGTTTTCAATAAATTACAAAGCATACTTTTTAATACGTGGCAATGGTGTCCAAGCCCAAGTTCCTATCGCAAACTTATAAACACGCTGCTGGTACAGCCAGTGTCTCCGTATCAATACAATTTTATATTTTGCTACTCTTAACCTCTAGCGTTACAAAGATTTATGAGTATGCTACCCTTTATGGTTTGTGAGAAGTTCCATAACCCATAGCATATAAGGGCAACTGCTTGATAATCAGGCTAGAGATCTAAGTATGAATGTCACAGACTGTCTTATAGAGAATGTCAGTAATATCTGTAAATGTAAGTTTGATATTAAATTGTCAGTTGCATATACAAAGCTTATTTATTTGAGTGAAGTCTGCCGGACCAATTCCAATATATCAGTAATCACACCAGATACTAGATGCAGTATTAGTTTTTACTAGAATGTGAAGAGCATGATAAGATCTCAATATCTGCACAGGTCAAGACCAAAACACATATCTGTGATTCATTGGAGGATATAGGAAAAATAAACTGAAAAAAAATCATGCAAAGCATAATACATACGTTCATTTTTTAATCGATAAGATGATAAATACACTACGGTAAGCGCTACTCCACTTCTACAAGAAGTGTACGTAGGAATGTTGACATACATTTTTATAATAAAAGTAAATGGGACAGGTCTGTTAATATGTATGAACTACAGTTTCTGTAACATTATTTACATCTGTAAATGGTTATAACTAAAAATGAAGTTTACAAATTCTAAGCATGAACTCGTAAGAAAGAGCTCCAGCAACAAAGGAGAAACTTCCTAGAAAAAATGACAGATTCTATCCTTTCCCTAGCAGCCAGCTGATGCAAGACAAACACTGTTCTGCAGTTCTTTTCCAACAGGTCTCTGTTTCTGAATTTCAAACCCATTTGTATGCTGGTCTTTGTTAGGAGCAGTAAATTCCTCCCGGTTGCCAAGAAAACCTTCTTTTGCGGTGATTTGTCTGCTTTTTTTGCATTGCACACCTCTCCTGTGCATAAAGGAAGTTAGAAATATTGCAAACGCTCATTTCTGGAGATCACGATCTCTGACCTTTATCTGCATTTAACAACAGCTTAAATTCCACATTTTGTTCAGCATAGTATTCACACAAAAGTCTGCTAAATAGGCCTCTACCAGCTGCTATTCAGCGTGTAAGAGCTGCTCCCATTGTAAAAGCCTTTTCTCCCACATTCCGTTGTTTTACGAGTAAAATGTTACTGGTTGTATTTTTAGCTTTTTTTTATTCTTTACATCTTTAATGAGAAGTGAAAATGCTAACAGTCTGCCATGCATTTTCTTTCTATGACTTTCTGCCAAGTACAGCTAAATCGGCAGTCAAAACACTAACGGTTTTTATGTTAACAATAAGAATAATTTGAATAGTCGTTTGAAAAATGTGATTGTTTCACTAACGTTTTAGTTCCCATCTAACCAACAAACATTTACAAAGAAAGCAGATACTTCTAGCTGTGATAATTTCTTATTTTCACAGCATGTAGCCAAACCTTTTCCTGACTACTTTAGGAAGCAATAGATTTGTTACTAGTCTTAAGCTCTAATAATGAAAAGGTTAAGAAGCGCTAAATAGCTATACTAAGAATATGATTAAAAATGTAAGATCTAATTTTTCTTATTCTGTCTTATGAATGTGATGTTACACATTTGTTACTCAGGCTATAGAGGTCGGATAACAACAATTTATTATTTACAAAACAAAAAAATGTACAAAACATCTAAATGGAAGCCTTTTATATTGTATTTGACATTTAAAATGAAGAAAGAAACAGAAATAAATCACATGAAGCTAGGGGAGACAAAGACATTCTTATTTTCCTAAAAAACAAGTTATAAATACCAATTTAAGATGCATGTGAAATAGGAGAAGCCTGCATTTAATTATTCCTGAATATTAGGTCCTGATTTGCAGGATGAAGAACGTAGCCCTCTGAGCCCCTGGCACGTGACCTGGCATGGAGCACAGTAAGAGCAACAGGCCCTGTATTCAGGAAGAACTACGTATTTCTCCTAAGACTTTGTCCAAAAAAACCCGAGAAAATGGTACCTGCAGGGTGGGAACATGCTACCGCGTTCGCAACAGTGCGTCCTGGATAACCCTCCTGTCCCTCTCCCCTGTCCACAACCGCTCAGGCACGGGGCCAAAGCTTTCAGAACCTCTCCAGGTCACACACCTGCTCTGGCATGCAGGAGAGGACACAAAATTATCTCTGAGATTGCGTATAAAAAGAAAGGGAAGGGTATGAGCAGCTGCCACTTCCTTTACGCGTGTGGGTAAGGGCTAGATGTACTACAATAACTGGAACAGAAATTAATACGTATAAATTCAGCTTTTCTGTATGGAGGCAGTATGATCAAAAACGAATTCCTTTTTATGTAAGGCGCTGCATATGAGACACCCAATGGTTTTAGATACAGCATTAGGAAGGAAGTAATCTAATTAATTTGTTTCAGGCTTGCCAAATTTCACACAAGCTTGCCTTAAATGAAAAAGCCATATATCACTAACTATAGATTCTGATTTCGGGTTCAGTCCTTCCAGGCAGGAAGATTCAGATTTATTTAGGGGCACACGCATAGCAGTAATAAAGTTAGCTAATCGTTTGGCTCCTTTGTAAGCAGCGAGATCGCTACCTCTCCCTACGGCTGAATTAAATTGCTAATGTGCTCTATGCAGAATGTGTTGTCTGTGTGCTAGTTATGCTACCAACTCTCCATCATTAGAGGACTTAAAGATGCCTACTTTGTGCATGCAGAGACTTTGGAGATCTGTGGCAATGTCTTTAGCTACTTACGGTGGCAGAACAGCAAGTGCCTACAAAACACCAGTGGAAAAAACATAGTCACCTACAGACAGACACAAAAGAGGTTAGCTGCTTTTTTTGCTTTGTTTTTGCTTTTCTGAGTCCTACTCCCAGATGTGCAAATTAAATTCCACTTCAGCACCTAAACATTTCTAGAAATGGACCTGAGCAAAATTAGTTGGAATTCTGAGTTCACCACGTCGTGAGATTGTTCCATAGCTTGGTGTTTTCAACTCGCTGTACTGAAATCTCCAACAGTCATATAACCTCAGACGTAGTGAAAACAGTAAAGATATTTGCTATGTGACAGCTATGTGTCATTCATCTCTAACTCTCCTTCTGTCAAGCAACTATCCAGTCTAATTAAGAGACCTCTCCTCAGGTTCATGTAGAGCCATCTCGCCAGTAGAGCTATCAAACTCACGCTGCAAGAAAGGAACAACTCAATAATTGGCAGAGATTTAGTTTGACACCTTTCCTACTTATGGGACATTCAAAGAATGTGAAGAAACACACAAGTCTGCCTATGCAGGGTCAGAAAATGAGCATATCCAGGCCAGTATCTTGTTTCCAACAGTGTCTGTGTGGTGGGTTAACCTTGCCTGGCTGCCAGATGCCCACTAAGCCGCTCTCCCACTCCTCCTCCTCAACAGCTCAGGGAGAGAAAATAAGATTAAAAAGCTCGTGGCTCGAGATGAAGACAGGGAGATCACTTATTAATTACCATCAGGTGAAAAACAGAACTAACTGGGGGAAGATTAATTTAATTTATTGCCAATTTAAAATTGAGCAGGATGGTGAGAAACAAAGCCAAAAAGAAAATCACCCTCCCTCCACCCCCACTTCTTCCCAGGCTCAACTTTACTCCTTTGTTCTGACTATTCTACCTCCTCCCCCGTGAGCGGGGCAGTGGGCATGGGGAATGGGGATTGCACTATCCAGCAATAAAACATTCCTGTTATCAACAGTTTTCATCACAAATCCAAAACATAGGACCATGCAAGCTACCATGAAGAAAATTACCTCTATCGCAACCCAAACCAGTACACACTTCTTTACCGCTCCTTCCTCTTCACACTGTTCCCCTTCTCCAGCGTGGGGTCCCTCCCACAGGGTACAGTCCTTCCCAGACTTCTCCAGCATTGGTCCTTCCCGCAGGCTGCCGTTCAAGGACTGCTCCAGCATGGGTCCCTTCCATGGGGTACAGTCCTTCAGGAAGAGACTCCTGGCGTCTTCTCACAGAAGCCACCCCTGCAGCCCCCCTGCTACCAAACCCTTGCCACGTAAACCCAATACAAGCTAACAGCAGATGTCTACTGAAAGTACGGGAATAACACAAGGTACAGCGACGGGCAGCTTCTCCGATTTGCTTTAGTATCTAGCATAGAGAGGAGGCACTGTTCAACCCTCCTTCTGGGAAGCAGTATGAAATTCATCCCAGACTGAATCCTTAGGCACCTGCACTTCATGCACTGCAGAGACCTAAAACCCAAGGACGTTGTTACAAATGCTTAGAAAGGGCATACAGTACAAAAGTGGAAGCACCACTAAACCACTATTAATCCATGGTATGCCTACATCCTGAATAACCAGTTCTGTTCCAGCTCCCCCTGTCAGAGAGGATATAGTAGCACCAAAAAATGAAAAGAAAGGATGTTCAAAGTCAGAGGAAAACATATGGATTGAAAAGTGGACTAGACTCTTGTAACTCAGAAAAGGCAAAACTGAAAGTCAAGATGATAGGCATCTATAAAGTCAGAACTTAAAAAGGAAACAATTATTTGCTGTTTCTCTTACTGTAAGAATTAGGAAGTATCAAATTAAACTACCTGATAGCAAGTTCTACACAAACAACAAGAGGATCCTTTTTTCCCACAGCACAAAGCTAAATTCTGGAATTACTACTACAGGTTGTATAAAAATATGCAAAAAGTTCCAAAAAACAATTAAGTAAAATTATGATCCATCAACGGCTGTTGAAAATATGGGTATTATGTCCAAATTGCTGAAATCTGGGATTGGTGAAAAAGAGGAAAGTTTCACAGCGTGCTTTGCCCTGTTCTTACACTCTTTGCTAGATGTGTCTACCAGCCATTATTTGAGATGAGATACCACACCGACTGGACCTCTCATCAGCCTAATATGGCTATTCTTGCTTTCTAACAAGGGAGTGCAGTTCAGTTCCACCTTCACCCCTTGGCTTCACGCACTCAAATTCCTTTCTCATGACTACTCACCCAGAACTAGATCCTCCTTATTTCAAATTGAGCCCACTCACTTCTTAGCAAGATCCATACTTACTTCAAGGACAAGTCTCCAAGAACATCCCCTCACTGTATAAAATGGAGAGTAAGAAGACATTGCTTGTAATGTGTGTATATGTACGCTTACAAATATATACGTGTGTGTGTGTATATACTTATGTGCGTGTGCATCAGGAGTTTTCCACACATTTCAAGATGACTTTTACATTTTTGGTTCTAAGTTATAGACTCTTAAAAAAAATTGATTGCAGCTAAGATTGGAGTAATCTTTTTTTACCTGTGATTTTGCTGTACTTGTTATTTCAGAAGGGATTTTCCATTCTATTTGGAACACTTCAAATGATCTTTGGAGCAGCAAGGCTATATTCCCTTTTTTTCAAATGAGGAGGGAATATGTGTGGAGCCATATTCTAGAGCTGACAGCTAACATTTTATTAACACTTAATCAATAAGAAAATCATTTGGTAAATTATTTAGTCTTGCATATGCCCTTGAAGACTTGTGTTTAGCATACTTTAAAAAGTAATTGACTACACTGTCGCATCAACCTAATATTCAGTTTGTAGGAATTCTTCTTTCCCATCATTCACACTCACATGCATTTTGCTCTCTTTCAAAAACAAGGTATAGAACATAAATGGACAACAGCGTTGGAAGCATGACTGCAGTATTTACAAGTGTTTCTCCATTGGAATTAGTGTAGAAATTCCTTGTGTGTACTCTGCATTGGGGTAGCGCTGGAAGAACTGCAAGATCAGCAAGCTAACTTTTTTGCTTCATAGTCACGCTGATTTTTAGGTAAAGACAGAGACAATAACCACCTCTGCTTCCTTCACATACTTAGGAGATTAAAAGAGTGACAAACTATTAAGAACAGTACAGTTGGAACACCCTCAATATAAAGGAATGATAATAGATGTAGAGCCAACTCCTACATTTCTATCCTTGGAGCTCCACTTAAACAGAAAGGATCAAAAGCTTGGAAGTGGCGGGCCAGAGCTATCTAACTATCCTTGTGTAAAGTTAGATCCAGAGATAATGCTCATACAGGCTAGCAGCACTCCTCTTTGTAAGACCACATCCTTATCTAGAAGCTAGTGCCCATGATGGGCTCTGATGGACAGTGGTACTAACTCCATTATCACAGTACGCGTGTGGGAACATATGCTCGCTGCTGGTTTTGTTCAAAACTATCAGGTCGGCCCTGCAGCATGGTATGCCTAATTGTGCCAAGGCTAGGACGCACACTGCATTTCTATTTCGGTCATACTCATTTTTAGAAACAGATGCAAGTGCAGCTCTGCTCACATGCAAAGCATACTGGGCTTTACCAGTCATGACAGGCAACGTGGAATGCAATTGCACAGGTATGCTGCCCCTTCGTACTTCCTGTTCATTAGTCACCGTAAGTATTAACACCCATGTCTCTTTTTTATAAATGTCCTTTTCCAACGCGCACGCGTGCGCACACAGACACACACCCACCTAGCTCCCTCTCCCTGACATTTCTTTCAACAGTCGTGCGACAGCCCGTAGCTTTGGGCGCTGATGAGGGAGAGTGTGGGACTGTGGAAAGGAACAGCAAAGCTGAGCACTCTCCCAAAGAGTGATAAGCGCAGAGAACAGAGAACGTTATAAAGTATGAAAATACTTTAGGATTGTCTAGTGTGAAAACATTTTTTTCTGCTGCCAAATACAAGCAAATTATATTGACCTCACATAAAGTACTGGCAAAAAGCAGATCCTGAAAGTCAGCATATAATAGCAGTATGCTATGGGCAGCCTGTTCCATTGGGAGACATAAAAATAAATGAGAACATTTATATGGAGGTCAGAACAGCTCAGTGTGATTCAGCACGAAGAGCAGGAGCGTGCAGAAGGAAAGGCTGACCCTGCTTACCGGGACTGCACGCTGCACTCGGGAGTCCGCGGCTAAAGCATCGTCTGCTGTCGGAGACTGCCCCGAGTTCATTCAGATTAGATGAACGCAGAAGCCTGCCTCAGGTCACTTGCCTATAGCACATTCTCAGAAAAAAGACATGAAGCACTAAAACCAGTTACGTTCTTGCTTGACCTTTAATGGCACCGGAGAAAGAAAAGATATCTTGTAGCATCAGTCTGTCTTTGTGAGGATAAAATAATCGGTCGTCATAAAAATGAAGACTGAAGATGTGTGTCACCACCTGTTTTCGACATATAGCTCTGGCTGCGAGTCTGGTATTCGGTGAATCTTCACACGAGCACTGTGAGTGTCCAGTATCACGGCCTGTGAAACACTGACGGCGCAAATCATCACATCAGTGACAAACTCAACAAAAGGCAACAAAACGCCTCCGTTGTCCAATACCCCATGGGGTCAAGGAGCATCTTTACTCCCTGACCTGTTTCCAGCATTGTCTATGTTGTCCTCCTGTCACCACCAATCCTCTCTCTGGGAGGCAAGGGTGAAGACACGCTGTCTCAGGCCTCCCTGATAAAAACCTCCAAGAATACCTTACACCAAAGCAGAAGTGTGACCCCATCTCCCCTCTTCCCCCGTCCCGTCTCTGCTGCCTGGCGCTCCCCATCCTTGGTCAAAACAAAATCCTTTTCTTTTCTCCTTCAATTTCTGTATCTTAACCTGGTATAAAATGGACACAATAGAAAATACGGTTTGTTTTTGTAGTGCAAATCACTTGTTACCAGGTAAACTCTAACTAGGCCGTTGTTGTATTTATGTACATGCCCTTTCGTCTTAAATCGATAATTGTGTATTTTTTAAAAATTACATTGCTTTACCT
>NW_009233938.1:0-5201 GCF_000690835.1 Fulmarus glacialis | reverse complement strand
CACTGTAACGCGAAAGAGCGCCAGGCAGCCAGGGAGTAGCTGAGCAGCTTTTCCACAGGTGAAATACCCTTCTGGTACATATAACAGTAGAAGCCAGCACTATGTTCCTAATCCTACACCTGATTTATTAAGTCAAATCTTCTTGATATTTATTTTCTCACTTGTATTAGGCACAAGAAGAGATCTACTCTGGTCTTATTAACTGCACAGCGAAACACAATCGTTCATTTTGACTTCTTCTTAGTTCAACCTCAAGAAAGGGATATTAATATTTTCAACCATATAGCAACAGCAACAGAGAGGTGTAGTTTCACCAAGAGTTGAAAAGGTCTTCTGTTTTACTCATAGTCATTTGTTCCTACCCATAAAAATGATGGACATAATATAAATTAAGGAAAATAAATAAATACATTCAAATAGTTATTTCGAGAGGGAGAGAGAGAGACAACTCTACTGCCTGTATTTCAATTACAGGAAAAGAACAATGATCCCCTTGTTGTGTGTACATGCAACTAATAGTTCCTGATGCTTTGCTCCTCCCACTTCCTTCTCTGCTGTAACACTGCGTTAGTCACAATAACACAATAACAATAATTAGCTTGTTCCTGGATTCCGGTCCATTCTCATCAACACAGTAGCAAAACATATTGTACTCCCCACCCTATTAACATACTATCCTCAGTTACAGAGCTCAGAGAGACTTCAATAAAATCTTACATTGCTATTATTCTTGTTCAAAAACCTTTTTAACCCCACATGTTCATGTGTATATACGTGTTGGTTTTGTGCAATTATTTAATTCTTACAGCTTAGGCACACAGAAAGATATCTTAAGGCTATCCAAGTTTTCTCAAGTTTTCAGTAGCAAAAATTTCTTCTTAAATGACAATAAGCAAAGACATTTTCATCTTCAAAGGAGTAATCTCCACGGCTCTAGCCTGGGTTAAGCAGTAGAAATTAACTGTCACCTGGGTTTTTCTGCACCTGCAGAGATCAAGTATTCTTAAACCTGCAAGCACTGTCCCTAGCTGAAGACATCATCCTTCGGAAGATGGAAGAGAATATTGATGTCTAAACACTCTATTTTCTCTAAAATGTTTTGTGACTTTTCACTATTAGCTTCATATATTAAAAAAATGGAAATCAATCCATATATGTGATTTCAGGTGAAGAGTTCTTCCTTTTTATTACGATATTTGTGTACAAGGTATGCAAATACATAGTTTTTTCTTTTTTTTAAGCATATAATAAAAGCTATTGGAAACGCGATATTGGACAACGGAGGCGTTTTGTTGCCTTTTGTTGAGTTTGTCACTGATGTGATGATTTGCGCCATCAGTGTTTCACAGACCGTGATACTGGACACTCACAGTGCTTGTGTGAAGATTCACCAAGTTTCCCGTATCAAAAAGTTTAAAAGCAGTGATTTTCACCTTGCCTTAAAAAATTACCATGTTCAAAATGGCTGCATCGTAAAGGTTAGACATATATTTTGATTAATTATTTATTTCTAGAATAATTATGCGATGTTTCTCACTGGCAGTATTACAGTAGCTTGTTTAAGGCTTTATCTGTTCTAAATTCTTTTGTCTCTGCAATAAATTAATATTTTTTTCTTTTTTTCATACCAGTACTGTGTACTTTGCAGTTTGGATGGTTAGAATGAGCCTTTCACAGTCACCAAACTTACAAGGTTTGTTTAAGCTGTGGACCGTGATTTGGATTTGTCCCCTGAGGACAACTCTCTAGTTCACTGCCCACTTTCAGAAATCTTTCCTGTGCAATGTTTACCGTAGGCAGTCTAACATGAACGCTGCTTTTCCTCACGTGCCAGTTTTCCCTCCTCTGTAACATGTTCTGAACTTACTCATATGGCGCAGCCTTATTGCTTAGCAAGTCAGCCAGGAGCAACCCCACAACTCCTCCTGGCAGGCGGGGAGCCGGGCAGCCCATAATACATTGAGTGTCATGCTCAGTAACTATGGTGCACATGACAGCCTGCTGGTACAGTACAACACAAAGAAGAAAAGGCAAGGGTTAAACTAATTGAAGACAGCCCTTGCAATCTGAATAGAGTCAACTGTAGGGACTATTCCATAGTATTTGTTTTAGCTGGTACAATAAAAAGAACAAGTCCACATATAACCTATAGTAACTTTTCAATGCAGAAAAAACACAGTAAAAGGGTGATTTGAGATTGCCCTGGTTTTGTCTGTCTGCAAGTTCTTCAACCTATTCCTTTTCTGCAGTCTAAGCTACACACACAGAGCAGGTGGTGTATTCCAAAAACCGTATTTCATGGTAAGCGTTGAATGGACTTTTGACTACAGGATACGTTTTCCTTTTTCTAGGACACAATGTCTGCTATCCATGGAGGTCTTCCTCCTGCCTTTCCCCAGCTTTACAAATGTGAATCGTTACTGTAATATTTGGGACCATATATGTGAAGACATGCCACATCCAAAAACCTTTTCTTGATTTGGGACCTTTTTGCTGCCATTTCTCACTGAAAGGAGAGGGTCAAAATGCTTAGGATATTGCCTGAAGTCCTTCATAACAAATGAATATTCAAGATGCAATCTAAACTGCATTAAAAAAAAAAATATTAGTGCTCTCTAATAAAATTCTTGCAGTCTGGTCAGAAATGTTATGAAAACTCTTTGGAAAGTGTCTATCTCCAGATGGTTATTAGAAGTGAATTTTGCTTAAGAATGACTTACTAACATGGGTATAGTAAAGTCTAGTTAAAACTAGACAACTAGACAACACCAATTTCAGATCATCTTAAAATTTCAGACTATGATCTACTGAAGTGAAGAACAGACTCTATGAAAAGTTCAGTCATTTGTGGAAAAACAGCTTTTGTGAGAGGATGTAAGAATGGACAGTTTCGGATAGTAAGTCTGTTAATAATTATCTGACTTGAATATGTCTATTTCCATATTTTTTATATGGTTAAAGGACAAGAAAGCAGATGTACTCTAAACCTGCTGCTTTGCCATTTACAAGCATATTATTACACAGGCTTTTGTGACTTCAGCCACTATCACCCAACATTTTGACATTTTCCTTAAGACAAATCCCAAACTGTATCCCAGGCGCATTAAATGGTGCCATTTTAGCAATGATTCACAATGTAGAGAAGTCTTTGTGCAATGTGGTGATATTGATCATTATATCCTAACCTTTCACGATTTTGTATATTTGTAATTAAATTTATTTACTTATGCACTGTTGCAATATTACAGAGTAGATTTTTGATCCATTATGCAGATTAAAAAAAATGCAAGCCTAGGAGCTCAGGTGATAGTGTAATTTTTTTTATTCTAAGAAGAGGAACAAAGTTGTGACAGGAGTATGGCCAACAAATGGTTCATGAATTGCTAGTAAAAGGGTATTGCATCAACCCTCAAGTAATACAAATTGTGCATTGCATTGGACAGAGCTAATGTAGTGAATGGTATAACATCTTTCTTAGCACCCCCAGCAAATCCTCTTCTGATGATAGTGAGTTGAAGAGCTCTGAAGTTTTGTATTGGATAGACCTTACCCTACTTACCTTTTAACTTGCTTTTAAAAAGAAAAGCATAATGGACTTGCTTAGTCGTGGCCATGATCTGTTCTGGCTGCAGGAGGGCTGTATGCTCTGTCCTTTACATTCACACAGTCATTTTACTTGATCTGTGAATTACAGTTGATTTGCATGACTAAAAGACAGAATGCCTCCTTTAAGGATTGCATTTAATGTAGATCTAACCCTTTCTATAAGCGTTTGTGTTTGCTAACCAGGAAAAAGGGCAACCGCTACAGCTGGAATGATTCATGAAGTCCGTTCCCAGTCTTTCCCTGGAGACGGATATGCCAACTAAATGGTGTTGGCAGGGGCAGCAGCCTGCTTCTGGCTGCTGTAGACAAGGTTTTTCCAAGTCCAGTAAGCATTGCTTTGGGCATGCTGGTGAAAAGCAACATGTTCATCACCAAAAAAACAGCAGCCTTTCTCTTCTATCAGTTTTTGTCTGTCTGCTTCTCTCTCTGTGTCCAGCTCTTCCCATCCCTTTGTCCTCGTCTCCAATGCAGTAGTACTTTGCCCACCATTTCTCTATGGAAGAGAATCAGTGAACAAAACCCGTCACAATCCAAACATAAGGCAAAACACATTTAAAAGCATGAATGGGAAACAGAATCAAGAATATTGCTAAACATAGGACTGTCCTATAATTTAGAGATGCCACCTGGCTAGTTTCTAACCAGCCTGGCTGGTCTTACATGTGTCCCAGATCTGTCAGAGCTATTAGGCATGCACACATTGAATTTGTATGTGCCAGGGTGGCTGTTTTCTGGTTTTTTGGGTTGGTTTTTTTTTTCTTTTTTCCTCCCTTAAAGAATGGCCAGCCTGCTACTATTGCATACCCCTTTATCTGACTTGCAACAACGCAATCTAGGGCACTCACTGTGATATTGAGGTTCAGAAAAGCCCTACTGTAGGCTGGTGATAGATGGATATTGGATCAGTAAAATACTGAGACTTGTGACTGCAGTGATGGAAGCCTAGACTCCGTAGTAGTAACACGTCTTCTTCAGAGCCTGATTCAGAAAACATGATAGTGTAAGATGTCTGCCATATTCTGTACTGGGCAGAGACACCAGAAACCATTTGTTTAGGATTGTCAGAGATTTTGTGAAGGCTTGGCATTTTCAGAATTTGATAATCTCCTGATTTCATAAGTCATACAAACCCGTCCCCTCAAGTAAAAATGTCTGCCAATGTCTATGACTTTGAAGAGGACAAAACTGAAGTCTGAATACAATTAAAATGAACGGCATTTCCATTGCTTTGCAGTTGGTTAGGCTTTCTCCAATGTCCCCGTCCCACCATGTCCTCCAGGGAACTGAGGTCAAATCCAGGCTACGTGTGGCTGTTCATGAGATACAGTGGATTTATTTATAAAACAATATTGGAACTAGGAAGAGCACTCAGAAGAAAACTCAGAAATTCTGCTTGCAGTTTTAAGGCTGAACGTTGAACTTGAAAGTCGATTCAAACTGTGGCTTTTGGGATGCTTCTCCACAAAAAGAGAAGAAATTCCGTCTGTACTATGAGGATTTTTCAGATCACCTTCATCCTGCGGAGTGCCGTAACTTTAACCTCCAACAGCTGAGGGGAGCAGGGCTAAATGCGAGCTGGGGAGCCCTCCTGCCGC
>NW_009233937.1:15515-24344 GCF_000690835.1 Fulmarus glacialis | reverse complement strand
AGTTCCCCAGATCCTCCTTCAAACGTTGCAGCACTGGGACAGGTCGCAGAGGGAGCTGCAGATGGCTGCTTAGCCAGGTATCTGTGGCCTCAAGTTTGAAGGGCCAAAATCTTCCTACTTTAGAAGATCTCCTGCCCCTTTCCAAGAGGTACAGAAAGACTTCCCATTGTAAAAAGATTTCAATAAATATAAAATTGTCTTAGCTCATTCTTACACTGTTTTTCCTTGATTATGCTATGGAGTCATTTCGGTGGTAAAGAGAGTGAGCAGGGGGAGCTGCCAGAGCACCCCAGGCACCAGCAAACCGCTGTGTCAGGGACTGTATGAGAACATCTGGAACAGCCTGCCAGCTGCTCTGATTTGTGCTTGGGCACAAATATCACTAGAAAAGCAAGCAGTAGTCTCCTTTGCTGACCCTGGAGTGGTGCTAAAGATGGGAAAGAATATGGCTTTTAATTTTCAGCGTAACGTAATAGTATGTAAGATATGAACAAGTACAAAGCCAAGGTGATACTGGATTGAAATACAATGTTAAGACGTGTCAGCTCTTTTCCTGGTGTATGGTTAACAGGCCAGGACAGCTGTCATTTAAATTATATTTTAATACCTCTGGCTTTGATGGCATTGTGTCCCAAAGATGTATTTTTCTCTAAGATGAAAAAATACTTTTTCTAGCTGTGGTAAGAGGATTTCTGGTACTATCCCATGGACTTTAGTGTCTTTGAAAGTATTGAAAAGAAAAAGATATCATATTTAAAAAAGAGTGGAAAGATGCCACATTGCATGTTCACAAGGTTAGGGTAAGTAAAGCAAGAATTTTTAATCATGCCAGGTGTTAAGTCAGACCTGTGTATTCAGGGCTTTGGGAGAGAGGAGTAGGGAGTTAAGCACAATACATATAAATGCAATCCCTTATGTGGATATACTCCAGGTTTAGATATATTTGGAAGAAGAAAGAATAGAATTGAGATTAAAGAGTGTCTGCAGAAGAGTCACATTGAAACTCAGCAGCTTCCTTACAGATTTTGGATCCCAAATACAAACTTGTGTCAAGTGAAATGTTTGGCGGAGGTGTTGGTTGGACAGGATCTGAAGAAACACACACTGTGATGTATGAACAAAGAAACAGATTACAGACTCACATCACTAATTGCCAAGGCCTCCAGTTACCATTCTCCATATTTTGATGTATACCGTAGATTTATAATGGCCAAGGGCCTGATTATTTACATCACCCAACAGTATAAAGTGAAATGACAGCAGAATAAAAGGATGCGAATGCAAGTGAGAATCTGGCCAAATACCTATCTCTTTTGAAGTTTTGGCTGGCACCCAGAAATAAACTGGAGATTGAATCTTCCTGGTTATTATCCAGTTGCTGTAACCCAGATGCGCTCAAACGAGGGCACAAGCCTCCAGCTGGGGGAAGGACAGTCCCCAAAGGGGTGCCAGGAATTCATTGATTAAGCTGGTGTTCAGCTGGGGAGCCAGAGAGGTGGGGCTCAGGACCAGGCCTGGGGGTGATCAGAAACAGCACGGTGCTGTAATCCTTGGGCTGGCCTTCATCTCCCTTACAAGAAATCAGAGGTGATCTGAAAAACCGATCTAACGTCCACATTTCTCCTCAGGACGGTTGGTCTTCTGAAAGCACCGGAATCAAGCTGTATCACATAACAAATTTATCAAAAAAGACTATTATAAAAGCCAGTCTATAAGATACAGTGAAGCTTTACCCACATTTCCGAAATGCTTCCAAACCAAATTGCTTTGGTTGCTTCCTATGCAACAGCCTTTACAATAATTGCTTGTTCAAATGCTGCTTTTTTCCCCATCTCTCCTAACGGATACAAAAATTGAATTTTCCAATCTCAAACATTAGCTGCACATACATAGCACTGCCTACTTCTCTCAGGAAAGCAGAATATTTTCATCAAGGTAAAATTTTTATGAACTAAAACCAACTCTGAGCTCATAGCTCTAATTGATAAGGCTCACATTACCCCTCTGCATGACCAGACAAATACAGAAGATTTATATGCTCTATCTGGCTTATATTTTAGATCTGAAGAAGGGCCTGCATATACAAAAAATTATCTATTTTTCCAGTTATAGCCAATGCTGTGATGAAGGATGCTAGCTCTCTGTACAAATCTTCATTTGAATCCTTAGGTCACCACAGCAAAGCAAGGTGCTTATTAGTGTTCTTGAATAATCTCTGGTTTTCCAGGAAGGAGTGCTCTAAGTCTTTCAAAGAAAGCTGTGTGACTTCTGCTAGCTATCGTACGCACTTCAGCTCAGCTTATTCCTGTTATGCAATGTTTGAGGATCACTTTCTGCTGCCTTCATTGCATTCAGAGAGGCTACAAGATGACGCAGTTCTCTTTCCACGGGTAACGTCACAGGACAGAAACGGAAGGTTACCTTTCAAGAGGTGAGCCACGTCTGGATGTCATGGCTTGTCTGGGTCAGAGTCCCAGCCCCAGTTGGTACACTGTACACAAGACCTATAGCACCAAACATCAGCCTATGTATGTACGCCAAAACTCACTGCAAATTAATTTCTCACTTAGTTAGCAATAAGTAAGAAAAGCAGTGGTCATAACTATTTTTCAGGGAAAGTAGTCTGGCTGGTAAAGCATTTGACTGCTCTCCTTACATCCATTCCTGTGAGTGTTTACTTCTGTCATCATTTGCCATGGTGACAGACGCTACAATGTGAAGCACTTCACCTTAAGGACTGTGTTTCCAATTTGTCTATTTGCTTATTTCCTAATTTTGTGCCCAGATAGTCTTACTAATGACAAATTAATCTCAGCAGTCCTTGTAGGGGAGCAAGTATATAAGGTCTATGGACTAAATCAACCAATAAAAAGAAGTGTCAGGACCTTGATGCAATGTTAGTGATCATAAAATCCTTTAATCCCATGTTGAAGGAGAGCATATGGTGACCACAATGCTTAACTTTTTTTTGAATTAAAGGAAAAAATTAATACATGTGTTTATGGGTGTAAGAGATTGATGGGAATTCCCAGCACTAGCTGTAGCAACTCCTAATGTTCAGAAAAACTAAGCCATAGCTTTTGAGCAGCAAAGTACAAACCTTATCCCTTAAAGCAGTGGGTTTCTGAGTTACTTTTCATGGACCATGTTGAATAACCACTGTCTTGAAGGAAATACTGCCCTATTTTTAGGAAGCTAACCTGACACTCAGTAGACATAACATAATGGAAGACCTGGGAAAAACTCCGCTTATAGTCCAGCAAGAGTAGGTAAGTATCTTGGGTGGGATTTTGTGATTGCTATTAGAGCATGACATGTAATGTCAAATGCTTTCCCATACCCTACAATAGTATGGCTACAATTTCTTCAAGTCTGCTGCAGCACAGTCAGTGTACTGCATGATATACTAAACACCAGCTCCAAAGGAGAAAAAACACACTGTGTTCTTGCAGCGTTTGTGCTAGCAAAAATCTATAAAGAGAAAGCAGATGGCAATTGTACTGGCAGTTCAACAATTTCTTCCACAATGTTAATTAAGCAAACATGAATAAGATAAATATGCATAGATGATATTTTCAAAAACTACTTCTTAATTTACATGAGAAATTTCTCTTTCAGATGGAACCAGATGAAATATATGAAACATGGAACATACGAAACAGGACTTCTTTTTTGAAAATCCTGAGTGTTGTGGCTTAACCCTAGTCAGCAGCTAAGCACCATACAGCCACTTGCTCGCTCCCTTGCCCTCCGGTGGGATGCAGGAGAGAATCAGAAGGGTAAAAGTGAGAAAACTCGTGGGTTGAGGTAAGAACAGTTTAATAACTGAAATAAAATAAAGTAAAATAGTAGTAGTAATAATAATAATAAAAGAACATACAAAGCAAGTGATGCACGATGCAATTGCTCACCACCTGCTGACCGATGCCCCAGTCCCCGAGCAGCGGTCACGGCCCCTGGTCAACTCCCCCCAGCTTATATACTGACCATGTTGTCATATGGTATGGAATATCCCTTTGGCCAGTCGGGTCAGCTGTCCTGGCTGTGCTCCGTCCCAGCTTCTTGTGCAGAGCATGGGAAGCTGAAAAGTCCTTGACTATGTAAACACTACTTAGCAACAACTAAAACATCAGTGTGTTATCAACATTATTCTCATACTAAATCCAAAACACTGCACTATAGCAGCTACTAGAAAGAAAATTAACTCTATCCCAGCCAAAACCAGGACACTGAGGGTCTGAATGAAAGCCCTTTTTAGTCAGTGGCAATCTCCTCACTGACTGCTGTGTTTACTCTAACAGATTTTATTGCTCTAGCATGGACTTCTGGTTTGACCAACTGTACCTTTTTATAGATTACAAATTGATTGTGAATATCATTGGGGTGGTAGACAAGTGAGTGTATATTCATAGTTTATTTATTACGAGTCAAGGGACCATTTGCAAAATTCAAACATTCATAAATAAGAGAGAAATCCAAATCATGGGTTTTGGCTACGGCCCAGGTCTTGTTTACAGGGGGCTATCACATACAGAGAGCTGGACTCTGCTTTCATGTTCAGAGGGGTAAAAGAGCAGGACTTCTCTCTTTTGCTTTAGGATAAGATCCATATTCTGAACAAGAGTTAAATGGGTACATATGGCAAGTTTAGCAACCATTGAAGAAGACCCAGAAGAACAGAACTTCCATGTTTCTGGCAACAATTTATGTCTGAGTTACCTTATAAGATGCCAAAATAAGCTTACAAAGTGGCAGAACCTATACTTTGATTTTCAGTCCTCCCACTTCCATGTAGTTTCACAGACAGTTGTTTCGCACTAACTACTGCAATTCCAGCCACTCCTGTGCCTGTGTAGTGTGGTTGTATATTAAGTCTGCATGCAGATAATTTGACAAGGGTTATATCTTGATCTTAACTCAAATTAAGATTGTCAGAAAGTCCCATCCTCTCTAGCTATTGGAATGCCCCCCAGCCTTCGCATTATCTAGAAAGCTGGACTTACCCTTGCATGCTGGAAGGAAGCAAAGAAACAAATGAAAAGTTGCCTAAAATAGCTTTACATTCACTCAATCTTTATCTCCTGTTTTTTGAAGTGGTTTAGTAATGAGGAAAAGCAGGCCAAAAACTCTGCATCATAATTAACATAGGATCATAGAGGATGGAAATCTTCTAGGAGTCATCTGCTCCAAGGGAGAAACAACTATATTTACGGTAGTTATATTGTCATCTCACCATTTATTAAAACCTCTAATGATGAAGACTCAACATCCTTCCTAGACAAGCCTCTGCTGTTAGACTTTTCTTACCATTAGAAAATGTCTCCTAAAATGTAACCAGAATCTTGTGTACTGTATTTTAAGCCCTTTATATCTTGTTGTACCCTGCACAGTCATGAAGAATAGATTAGTCCCTTTCTCTTGGAAACAAGCTTCTGACTTGTCCTTCCTTATCCCTCCCTTCTCTTCTTTAGCTTGATAACCTTGGTTCTGTTTATCCTTCCTCATGGGTTATGCTGTCTGGTCCTTTGATAACTGCTGGGGTTTTTTTTCTGGCTGGCCTGCATCATTCTGGAAATATGGTGCCATGCGTGGGTTCAACAATGTCTCATCATCGCAAAGTGAAATGGAAAGATCAGTTCATTGTTTTACTTCTAACTCCATATTTCAGCCACATTTTTTTGCAACAGCATGAAATGCTCAGCTTGTGATGCACAGACAGAATGCAGATCCTTCCCCAAATTATTACTTTGCCATTGTTTCCTGTCCTCTGCCTGTATAGGTGAATGGTCCTGCCAAGGAGAAATACCTTGTTATTGTTCCTTTGAGTTTTGCCCTGTCATTTTCCTGATTATTTCTGCAGCTTGTCAAGATCATTTTGAATGTCAACCCTGTCCTCCAGTGTACCTGTAGACTTCATATCATCTACAAATTAATAAGCACACTCAATATTCAAGAGGTAGGAATGAAGAATATTGAACAGAATCAGACCTAGGGGAAAAACCTGGTGAATATTCATTATCAGCTTCTTTTTTTAACAGTGAACCATTGCTAACAGCTCTGTGAGGGCATTTTTCAAACAGTTCTGTGTCTTATACAAGTGCCATAGAATCATAGAATCATTAAGGTGGGAAAAGACCTCTAAGATCATTGAGTCCAACCATCAACTCAACACCACCATGCCCACTAAATCATGTCCCTAAGACCCTCATGTACACGTCTTTTAAATACCTCCAGGAATGGTGACTCCACCACTTCCCTGGGCAGCCTGTTCCAAGGCCTGACCACTCTTTCAGTAAAGAAATTTTTCTTAATGTCCAGTCTAAACCTCCCCTGGGGCAACTTGAGGCCATTTCCTCTCGTCCTATCGCTTGTTACTTGGGAGAAGAGACCAACACCCACCTCGCTACAACCTCCTTTCAGGTAGTTACTAATGAGAGTGGCATTTGAAACAGTTTCAAATCCCTCTTACTGCTTTTATGACACTTACTGCTTTTCCCCTGTTCACAAAGTCTGTTTCATATCATATAAAAATGTGATGGTTTTGACATGGAACTTTATTGACGAAGATAAGCTGTCTAATAGTCATCTCTTTGAGCATTTGTACATTCAATTCTGATATTTATCGGTTTTTCAGCTTTTTCAGGGGTTCTCAGCTATTTATGAATTTTTTTCTCCAAGAAATGAAGTTAGACTGATAGGATCCCTCTTGCTTTTTCTTTTTGTTTTTAAGTTCCTTTTTAAAAAAGTAGATGCCTTTTCCCAGCCTTCTGGTTCCTTCCCCGGCTATCACAAATTCTTAAAGGTCACCAACAATGGTGCAGAGACTGCTTCAGACTATTTTTTTTAGTATAGTGTGTAACAAGAGCAAAATTCAGTCTGGAGGCTTGTGCTAAGGTTGACCGTGACTCCACATGCTCATCACAAAATGAAGAGATGCCCTCTGAACACTAAATCTGTGCAACTTGCACTATTTTCTCACTCCTCTCTATTCTGAACCGTCTTCTCTCCATCTGTGACCTAGGGCAAGAAACAGCCCAGGTACTTACATCCCATGTCTATGAGTTTCTTTGAAAATGTGGCAGCAAGCGAGCTCTGCTCTTACGGCATAACTCAGAAGCTGGAGCATTCCTCCTTCGAGTGACTTCTCTCCTTTGCCTAAAAGGAGGTGAGACAGTGTCCCCCAGTCTGCCACAGAGCCCCAACCACTGGACTCAAACTCTTTTGGAGCAGGTCTGGCAGGTGTGAGTCTTCCTTGGGAATCTCTCAACTGTATATAAAAAAATTGATTTACCCAGCCAGAAACAAAGCAAAGAATAATTTAGTCTATGCTAGTGATTTAGGACATTTCTCCCCTAAAAATGGGGGAATCCTTGCTTTAAGGCCTGCTCTGTATTTTTATTCAAAGGTTGCTTCATCTAAAATATACAAATATCCTTGAAATGTGGAAAGGCTCTAGGAATAGTTGTCTCATACCTAGCAAAGTTGTGCATAGAAGCACAGGAGACTGGGAGGATAACGCGTCCCCTCTCCAGCTCAGCCTTGCCAGGAGGTGGGGAACGCAGTCAGTGTGTCCTTGCTGAAGAAAGGTCTCCCACATCATGGCTGAATGTCCCAACCACTGAACATCAGCAGACTATCACCACACATTTTTTCATCTTTTGTTAAAAGTGAGGCCTCCCCATCTCTCCGTATCAAGTTTTGAACGAAAAGCCATGAGCTGAGGTGTACAGCTAGAGAGAGGCACGAGCTATTCAGAGTGCTCCAAATCCAGCAAGGAGGAGGAATTGAATCCTTGTCCTTGTCCTTGGTCTTCCTATAGCCAGCAGGTCTTTCTAGTGCCTACCATGTTTTGTGGGTCACACTCTGAGGCCCCCCATGCTCATCCCCATACAATCCGGACACAGTTCCAGATTTTCCCATTGCAACTAGATGGCTAAAAATTGGTGTAATTGGCCTCAGAGCAGAAGCATGTTCACAACACAGCAACAAAAAATGCTTTCAGCCTGGAGGTCAGCTTTTCACGTTCTCCTTTTCTTTTTGACTTCTCTGGTTCCCTCTGTTTGTGTCTTGAAATAAGCTTTTACTTACTCTTAATCTGGCTCCCGGTTCTGCTGCAGCTTCCATTTCATTTTTTCTCCACAACAGAAAGTAAAAGTCATGTTTACAGTGTTTTCTCAGTGTTTATTAGCAGACCTCCCAACCCTGTCTTTGACTCACACCCCTGATACAGAATTTTTTCCTAGCAGACTTGCCCCCCACACACACTGCTTTTCTATTGTTCCCAATGGGTTTGCTCTTTTCTTGCTCCTTATGAATGTCACATCATCCCTGTGCTCATTTCCTTCGTCTGGGGACAGGGGCCAAGGCTGGCTCAGGTGCAGCTCTCTCGCAGGGCTTGCCCATCCTCCTCCTCCCGCCTGATTCATTCAGATGTCACAATCCAATGTTTATGAAACCCTCGTTTTGCAATCACCATGGCAGCGAGTCAAACGTCACTGACGCTGCATCATCGAGTGAATCAGGCAGGAGAAGAATATAAAAAGGGAGAGCTACTATTTATACACGGAGATTACGGTAATCAGCAAAGATGAGAATGCACGTGGAAGGCAGTTCGCTAGACGTCATGTCCATCAGCTTGGGGTATTCTCTGGCGGGTACCGGGAGCAGCAGGAGTGCTCCCCTCCTGCCCCCCAGACTCCCCATGCAGCATTTGTTTAGGGAGTTTGTGTGGTCCGGGAGGGACACCTCGCACACTGGGAGAACAACGAAAAAGCAGCTGACTTGAATAACCGCGAAAGCTTCAGAGAGTGGCCTCGGCAGGCTGTGGGA
>NW_009233937.1:0-15499 GCF_000690835.1 Fulmarus glacialis | reverse complement strand
GCGGCTGTCTTATTTCATGATATCTGGCTCTGAGTGGTTTGTTTCAATTTGGAGCACTCACTGATCGTGATGGAGGGAGTTTTCTCTCTTGCGTCATCATCCTTAATGGTTAAAACGTGTAAGTCTGCAGTGGAAGAGGCAAGCAAACTCTCCTTTCAAAATTTGCTCTTCTCACTTAACTGGTGTCATACTGGAGCAACTCCACTTGACTCGGTGAAATTATTACTGATTTATACCAGGACAAGTCAGAACCAGGCCAGCTGCCGGTCAAAAGTGCTGTTTCAAACCTTTTCTGAAGTTTCCCATCCTCCCGTAGCTTTCACCCCTCACCTGTGACACACGTGGTTTATCTCACAGTGTTTGTATGACACGGTGCCGCAGTGGCCCGGACGTGACAGCCCAGAGGTCTGCTCCAGTTCCAGGTCTCTGCGCTTGTCAACAGGAGTATTGTCAAGGGAAAGGAGAAAACTAAAGAGAAAAAACAACAGTCCTGTCATACGTAACCAGTCTCATCGGCTTCTCTTGGAAACATCTTTAAGCTCAGAGCAGTCTCCCCTCCAAAGCAACTGCAATTTGACAGGGCTGATAAGTCAGGCTCGTCAAACAAGGGCTGCTATTTGTTAAAAATAGCAGTTAAAATAGATAAATGTTAACATTTTTTTAAATTCAAATAGGAGGAGATTAAGACTGTCTTTTTAATAATTCTTCCTGATGCAGACACTAAAAGAACCTGATGGAAATTGAGATTTGACTTGGTAATTGCCCAAATCAGAAAAGATTATGCGATATCATTATTCTCTGATTTAAAAAAAACATGTGTGAACACACACAAACCAGAAGAGTTTCCAGCTTGAAAAGAAATAAAATTTTTACTCTGACACATGCCAGTGAGCATAGGAGTGGTCCGTTCTGAATTCAGATCTTGTATTTATTAAAACAAAATCTTCTTGGATAAATAATACAACGTTCATGTGTTTAGGCAAACAACTTCTGTCCTGAATTCCAGGCAGAAGAGCTCATTTAGATGCAGCGCAAGCTGGGATTGACTTGAATGGATTTTTCATTGTTTACAATAGGACTATAACCCCTGTCCCCCCAAATGATATTAAATTATTTTAGGAAAAATAAGTCAATTGGGATAAAAAGTCCTTCTGCATCAAAGATAATAGAATCAAACCTGCTATCTTTAACGTCATTGGTTTCCCCCTCGCCCTCTCCCAGTTCGAACTATAATAAACATATCTTTTATGTTGTTCATCCTGGAGTGATAGAGGATGGATGCCAAATGGAGGGAAATCTGCCAGCAAGCAATTAAGTGTTTATGTTATGGGTGAGATGTTAATGTGCCATAGATGGTTACAAATACCCAACTCTACCTCCTGCTGTGAACAGAGCAGAAACAAAACCATGCTAGATAACTTTGAGGGTGCAGCACTTAAAAAGCCACTAAGCATGGGCCGAACCAGCTCTGGCACCTCTGCGGAGGGCTGCCGATGTGGGGGCATTCCCCACCTGCACTCCCCACGCACCCAGGCTATGCCAGCAACGCTCCACTGCGAGGGTGGGGGCTGCGACTGATCCTAAGGAGCAACGCAGGTACCTGCCCACGTGCAGCGTCTGCAATTTCAGCTTCACAGCTACGTGGTGAAGCTGCAAAGGTTCCTTCCAACGTGTGCTCTGCCGGTAGCTGCGTGAAAGCAAACATAATGCTACTTTTAATTCTATTATCTGTCTTGTGTAAGGTAGCGTGGTGTTTCTCTAAGCAGGTTTAGGGTATATCTACACGGTAATTTACTCTGCCTTTGCACCCAGGTGGGTAAGTGTGAGCTCCGAAATGGACGCCGTGGGGCACAGCCGTGAGCCAGGTCAGTTAGCCTTACTGGCACATTAGCTAGGGATCACTTCTGCTCTAGTGCTGTTTGTAAAGCTGCTACAGCATGGCAGAGCACGTAAACTCTTAGCTGCGCTGTTGGACCTTTGTGGGACTTTGTTTCTCAGTTCTTCAGCCTTTTTTTTCCCTATCGCAGGACAGGCTTGCAAGAGCAAGTGGACAGGCAGCCAGGGAGAGTGCTACCTGAGACCATCCAGATATGGTTGAACACATTGCTACAGTGAGTCCTTATACCATCAATGTGCATCAGTCGGGTCTCTGACCCAAAAGTGCATCAGTGGGGTCTCTGACCCAAAAAGGGATGTTAGTGGAATTTATGTCCCCCCTCCTAATGCTGTGGCCTGTGAGCATGTTTCCATACATACATGAGAGCTTTCCTGTTTGCTATGCAGCATAAGGAATGCGTCTGGTAGAGGCATCTTTCCTGGGAACACTTCAGTGAAGGTCATCCTACTTGACCAAGGAGACAACAGAGGGCTGTAAACACTGGCAGAGGGAGAGATGTTGATCGAGGACCTTGAAAGGCCAGTTCCAGAGAAGGAAGCAAAGGAACCCTCGAGCGCTCGGGAGATAAGGGACTTCAGAGCACTCCAAAAAAGTGAAAAGTGCACTCCAAAAAAAGTAAGTGGATATGGATATTTAGATGTGCACAGTGCTTATTTAATGCTTATCTTTTTTTAACAAGGAAATTCCTACTGATATCAAACAACTTGGGACAACAAATTTTATCAGTGAAATTAAAATCTATATTTAAAACATTTGCATGGGGTTTTCAACTTTGTACAATAAAACATCAAATGTTTCAGTAGGAACTGAGTCCCCCTCAGAAGCTGAAAACAAAATGTAAAAGTTTTTCTCAACTTCTGTGACTTGATCACACCTGCAGAGTATCTTCTGCATCATCTCCGTATTTCTACAAATCAGCTTGCTCCTCAAATAGAAACACAATCTGTCTTTTGGATCTTTTAAGGAAGATATAAGGAGGATTTTACTCAGATTTGTAAGGCTATTTTACCTGGGTGTTGTCACCAGTGTTGATCTTCTCAACTTTTCAGGCTTTTTTCTCCAGCAAATTCTGTTCTTTTTACATGTGACTGTTCAGTAACATCAGTTGAATCACCACCACTTGCTCTGATGCTGGCTTCCCACTGTTCAGCAGCCAGACAGAGGTCCTCTGGTGACTAATGTTTTTCACTATGTGTTTGCACTCCAGCAGATCTGAAGCTATCAATTTCAAGACTCACTTCATCTTCTCTAGCTGTCCTACACCTGGTTCGAGGGTGAGTCCTCCAAGCTCCTAGAGGGTCTTTGACACCTCTTTCACATCTAATCTTTTTTTTTTTTTTTTTTGCTTATATGCTTTACATATAATTTTTAGTGGCATCTTCCTTTTACGTACCTGGAATAATTTTTCTCAGATATTGAGAAGAGCTGCAACTCTAAACTATTTTAACGAATTGCATAGGTTTTTCTCTTTTTTTCTCATGTAATTAAATACTGTGATGTTTTCAATGAGAAACCAATTAAGTCCTCAGCACCAAATTAGTGAATAAGTTATTGCACTACAAATCAGTGAATACCTTGCCCTACTTAATTTCTCCCTCGAATTCAGGATTTTAGAGACTTCTATGAAAACCACCCCCATCATGTCTTTCCTAAGCTGAAGATTTCAGCTTAGGTGCCTATTTCAATTCTCCCAGGTTGGAAAACAGTCTATATGCCTGCCCATCTTTGCTACCTTTCTCAGTACCTCTTGAACCTCTATGTCTTTCCTGGGGACAGAATAATTAGAACCATGCGCTGAATCCAAAATCCCAATGTATTATAGACTTGCAGAATGCACAACAATTTCAGTTCTTTTGCCATCCATTCTCATATGCTTTTTGAAGTCTATTTGCTTTCACAATTGCTTATGCTTTCAGAAGATGATCAACAATGCCTTTTCAACTTCTTTGCCAAGTAATATCTGATGATCCCATCTTTGAACGTCAGAGGTATTTTTCTAAATGTGGGTTACTTTGCTTTGACATTCCCTCTGCTTGCAGACAGTTGCAATTGTAAGATCATTCTGCAGATTTTTACATTTAGCTTTAGGTTTGACTGTCCTAACCCACTTCCTAAAACTTTTGTGTAATCACAAAACTGAAAATTAATGGAAAGAGCTGCCACACTGCTTGAGACAAAAAGGACTTGGCATTCAGAAAGAATAAGCACCACTGAGATGTAGAAGCAGCCTAAAAACCAGACCTTCAACTCAAATTGCGGCATAATAACTATTATTTAATTCTATTATGCTATACCTGATGTTTCATCATTTGCTTATTTTATCTAGGTTTTTTTGCTTTCTCTTTCAGTTAATTATTTTTGACTGCTTTTTGTTACATTAATTGAACAGGTGTTATGTTATTATGAATGTAATTTTCTATTAATTATTTAATTGTAACTGTTCTTCAGAAGTAATAGTGTAAACAAAAAATAGTAAGGAATTTTACATTCAAGAAGGTAAAATAAAAGTGATATATTCTCCTCATACGTAACAGATCATAACTTTACCCATATAGCCTAACGTTCCAGTCAGATGATGTTTGTGCACATGGAGCATTATATTATCCTGAGAGTATTTTCATATAAACACAGTTCAGTGGATAGCTAATGCCATATTACACACAGGTAAGTACAGTATGTAAAATATTGTCCCGTTAATTTGGTGATCAGCTAGGGCCAGAATTTCTCCTACTGCAAAGCTCAGAAAAGCAACTGCTGTAACAGCACAGACCATCCCTGTTTGTCATAAAGCGCCAGAGGTTCTCTTGGAGTTTATATATTTACACATTTTTCTCCTTCTAAGGAAGAGATGACATGAGCTAACTATGCGGCATCTTCTACCCATGACTAGTGAAGTCCATCTTTGTCTCCCTGGCATTGCAACTCCAATTTAGTCCATTGACAGAGCGTGCTGGTTTGGGCTGGGATAGATTTATTTTTCTTCCTAGTAGCTAGTATGGGGCTATGTTTTGGATTCGTGCTGAAAACGGTGTTGATAACACAGGGATGTTTTCGTTACTGCTGAGCAGTGCTTACACAGAGCCAAGGCCTTTTCTGCCTCTCACACCACCCGCCAGCGAGGAGGCTGGGGGTGCACAAGAAGTTGGGAGGGGACACAGCTGGGACAGCTGACCCCAACTGACCAAAGGGATATTCCATACCATATGATGTCATGCTTAGCATATAAGGCTGGGGGAAGAAGAAGGAAAGGGGGATGTTCGGAGTAATGGCATTTGTCTTCCCAAGTCACCATTACGCGTGATGGAGCTCTGCTTTCCTGGAGATGGCTGAACACCTGCCTGCCGATGGGAAGGAGTGAAGGAATTCCTTGGTTTGCTTTGCATGCATGCCTTGGCTTTTCCTTTACCTATTAAACTGTCTTTATCTCAACCCCCGAGTTTTCTCACTTTTACTCTTCTGATTCTCTCCCACATCCCACTTGGGGCAAGTGAGCGAGCGGCTGTGTGGGGCTTAGTTGCCGGCTGGGGTTAAACCACAAGAGAGAGAGACTTTCTGAGAACTGCAGGTTGAGAGTCAATTGGAGAAGCTGGTATAAGCCCTTATGCTTAGCTTCTGCAAAATCAAAGAGATTTCCCAGTCTACCTGCCCTTTCTATACTGGTTCACCAAGCCACTATTCCCTCCAGAGGGACATTGCTGAAGAATTTGGAACAGGCTGAACTTTTTGTTCCATGCAGATCTGCACACAAATGGTATCCATACAGGATGAGGGGAGGAATATCCAGCACACAGAGTTTGCTTCACAATGAACGTGGACTGGCATGCACTTTCCTTGAACCCCACTTGGAGAAAGGAAGAATTTCAAAGCTCAGTTAGCAACTCGGAGGAGGTGATGTCATTTGTTTTGGTGATATTTCTCAGTTACCACCTATTTAAGGCTGGCAGTTTTAAATGATTTGTGGTGAACAAATGGACTTTAATCAAACTTCCTTTTTAAAAAATAACAGAATCAGGTACAGCAAGTTGACAGGGAAAATATATAAGTTTAATTGGGGAAAATACTCTTTATATAATGCTGGCTGGAATACTTATTCACTTCCTAGCAAAAGACTATCATTTGTGCACAATTGTTCAGCACAAAGAAAAGCTGCCAGAAAAAGCATTTTTTTGTCAATTGTTTTTGTCTTCTTTTTTTTTTTAACTGATTTTTGGAAACGTTCATTTAGGAAAAAAAAAGAAGATACGAACACATGTGCCCAAATCATTCAGCATTTACAGAATTTAGGGGCCATCACGCCCGAGAACCACGAGGTTCTGGACCACTTCTCACACTCCTGTTCTTTCTCTGGCCCAATAGATATATCATGGTTTGCCATAAACTTAAATCTGCGCAGCTTTAAGCTAGGACTCTGACTTCAGCTGGGTAGGAAATGCCTGGGAGCTAGGTTCTCTCTTTTTTAAAAAAAGGTCAGAACCTACAAAGAACAAAACAGGTGGAGTCAGAGCCTCAGCTGTGCCTTCTTCATATATGGGACAACGATGAGGAAGACAAGCTTGTGAGGGAGGTGTTCAGCCCCCCGAAAACCTAACTGCTGAAGTCAACCCAGTTGCTGAACCAGTTGCTAAAAAGCAGGGTGGTGGATTGCAGCTCTCTGCCTGCTCTCCAAGGAGCCGCATTACTGGGTTCAGCTCAGAGGAAGGCTCCTCTTACTCTTCATCTCCTGCCCCTATTTTGATCCCAGTTGGTCCTTGCCCTCCTTCTTGCCCGGGGTCCCACAGCACTGCGGAGCCCCACCACCGCCTTGTCCCCCCACTGTCCCTAGTCATGCCTCCCGCTCCCTGGCCCTTCCTTGGGACAGATTCACGGTCTTTTGGCAGGACGCATCTGACAAGTGGAGAGGGACATTTTCTAACTGAAGAACTGATGAGCTCCTCCGGACTTTTCAAGTCTCTGAAGAGGCAAATTCACAAGAATACCTCTGTGTCCTATTATTTAAGACACTGTTGTGCAAAATTGAGATCCTCAGCCTCCCACTCCCCTTCCTCAGCAGCTCCCCAATTCTGGAATTGCCTAAAATTTCAGATGCTTCTCCTAGTAAAATTCCCCAGATACCAAACTGTCTATTGCCGGTCACACCCAGAAATTGCTTAATTCTTGACAGTGCTGAGAAGCCAGGCACTGAATTCATGGCTGAATTTTGTCAGAATTTATAATCTAAGTTTTTCCCCTGTGTCTAGCAGGACAGCACTGAGTTTTCTGCGTGCACACTGCCAGACAGTGCCTAACACAAAGCAGAGAGATCAGAAGGTGCTACACCCCTTCTTCTGCTTGACCCCAGCAGTTAGGCCACTTAGCTAAGGCATGGGAAGATTTATCAACAGGACTAAAGGAACTGTAATTTCTCCTACTCTACAAAGAAATTCCTGTAGTGTTAGCACCACCCAGTATAGCATACTAGCATACTTGCTTCTGTAATACGTGACACTGTTAAGCCACCCCATTCTCGTAGTCTACATCTGACTCAATTGTGCAATGTGAATCTTTAATCCTGTATAACTCACGAACTTTCCGAGTAACTGCAGAGCATCAGAGCATAGGAAATACTCCCACTGGCTGACCTCAGCCTCTCCTGTCAAGGCACTGGCACAGCTCTCTGCTCTAGGGGCCATCATGCCCAAGAACCATGAGGTTCTGGATGACTTCTCACATTCCTGTTCTTTCTCTGGCCCAATAGATATATCATGGTTTGCCATAAACTTAAATCTGCGCAGCTTTAAGCTAGGACTCTGACTTCAGCTGGGTAGGAAGTGCCTGGGAGCTAGGTTCTATGCCCTTTCATGGACCTAGGCCTCCATTCCAGTACATTTTTGAAAATGATGTTTTGATCTTAAATAGTACGTAAGTGCAGTTCAGAACAGGGAAACAGGGCTTAATCTCCTTAGCTGCTTTTGGAAACCTGACTAGGCAGTCATTTGCATTTTCGCTTTGCATTTCTATTTGCGTAATTTGCATTTCCACTCAGTTTCTTTCAGGATCTGGCTATGGGGCATTTTTGAACATGTTATCCATGCACCTTTTCACTCTGTAGACGAATCCCCAAGCATGGTGTGCCAGGACAAAGGTGCTTATGCTCACCTAAGTGACTTAAAGTGCATGAAGATTGCCATACCAGGCTGGCTTCAGCAAGAAATCTTTGCTTTCTGCCTCCGTTATCTTACCATGTATTACCTTACAGGCATCTTTGCTCTCCGTGCAGTTTCCTGCCTAGGAACAGGAACCAGAGGTGAGGTTGAGAGATTAGGCCTCAAAGCGAGTAAGTCTTCCACTCCATTATGCAGATTTATGTGAAGACAAATGTATTCAATGCCAAATTAGCACACTGAGTTTTTTACACAAAGACATGAAAACGAATGGAGGTATTCTACCTTTCACTTCCAGAGCTGCTGTTCAAGTTAGCATGGGGACCTTCATGAGAGAAATGTTTGCTGTGATGATATTGATGTTCTTAATTAACTTTGACTTATTGGAATCCTTCCTCTTGCTTCATGTAACTTCATTTCTCTCTGCCTCGTATTTTATCTCCTTTTGTCTGTATTTCTCAAGATTTCCTGTCAGCAGCCAGAGGGTAGGTTTGTTTGCAGTATGAATGAATTTCCAGTGTTAGTTTTATTTAGCTCTGTACTGCTGTGTATTTGGTCTGATTGTTTCTTTTTTTAATATGTTTTTAGCTTGGTCTTATTATCCAGTGCTTTGTGATATGTAATTATAGGTATCATAGTTAAAATCAGAGAATCATAGAAGCGTTGGTTGGAAGAGACCTCTGAAGTCTGTGGTCGACCTTCCACCCACAGCAAGTAGATGAGGTCAGCTGTAGCTTTGCCTAACACAGCATTGAAAACCATGTTAGTTAGTTAGTCCCTAGGACAGACTTCACAACCTCCCTGGATAACCTGTTCCACTTCTGCACTACCCTCCCAGTAGAAGAGGACAGTAGCTTCCCTTGATCTGCTGACCAAGATCCTCATAATGTATCTCAGTATGAAGTTTGCTCAGTTTGCAACAAGAGTGCAGCGGTGGCTCATGTTCAACCTGGCATCCACCGCCATGATCTGTCTTTGAGCCAGTCACTACCCAAACTACAGCAAAGCAGGGGTTATTGTGCTCTAGATGCACAATTTTTCTTTACTGATCCTCATGGGGGTTTTGCTGGTGCAGCCAACTTTACTAAGGTTGCTGGACTGAGGGGTCATGTCAGTCACTCCCCTTAGTTGAGTGCCATCGCAGGTTTGCTGAGGGTGCACTCGCGGGACAGGTTGCTGATGATATTGAACAAATCTGTGCCTCAGTATGAAGCCCTGGTGTACTCTCCTGTTACTGATACAACAAGATATGCTGTGAAACTTCACCATGGTAACCCAAGACAAGATCCAAAGCCTAGTGAGGCAAATGGGAATATTTTCAACGATTCTGCCAGTGGCCCAGTGGTTGGGGTCCCTAGATATGATTAAGCTTTGACTTGTATCTCCAAGCTGCTTGAGCACAGGCAGAAGCAGTTTCAAGCAATTATCCTCATGATTGAGCCACAGACAACAGTGCATAACATGTTTGGCCAGAGATTTTACTTCTCTGGGCTAAGGGCCAGGTATTAAGTGACTAGAGGCACCTTGTGCCAAAACACATCTTTACCTATTATGGAAGGTGATAGAATGAGTATTACACTAGAGCTTTGCTATTCCTGAGTGAAGTGTGGAATACTGTAAGATTACATTTTGTTCATTACCAGCTAAAGTATTATGTTACAATCACCAGTGTCTATAAGAGTTTTGCTACTCAGTTAAAAGAGAGAGCAAGATCACATCATAAATTAATAATGTAACAGCTAATGCATTATATTCCAAAGTGTCCTTTTTTTCATTTATTTTTAAGAACAAGTTAGTTTTAATTCTTCATATGTATGCATAAATCTGAACTAATATATTTTACTTGAAGTGATAAAATTTTACTATAAGGGGACATCGTTTAGGCATACCTTTTTACATTTTCCTGGAAAGACAGTCTTTTTTTGTGTTGTGAAAAACGTCATTCAGTGGGGACAGCCCTGTGCTATGCTAGGGACTATAAGTTAGCTGTTCCACTTCAATATTCTCTACCCTTACGCTCATATGATTTGAAAAGGTGTCTAAGTTTAAAAGAATGAGGCTTTGCTTTTCTGCACATGAATACATACTACGTATGTGTCTGTTACTTATTTGCCATTAAAAAGAGCATGCAGTAGAGTGCAGCATCTCTGCAGAAAATTGTACATGCCCGCTTGCATTGTGAACCCCATTTTGTGTGGCAATTGCTTGACCTCAATACTAACAATCATCTTCTATTCCACCATGGGGGAACAGAAGAGAGGGGGACACCTAATAGTGGATTATCAACATGAGTCCTATCAAGTCCTATCAAGGCTACCTTGAATAACTCAGAAACCAGGCCAGGACAGCGATTTGTTGGGATGGGTCTATCTGGTGGCTGAAATTCAGCTGTGTAAAAGTTTGGCAAAAATATCAGCAAAAGAGAGTTAAATTCAAGAAGGAAATCTGACTGACAAAAGAGAGCATCCAGATCACATGCCAGAAGACCAACCTGGAGGAAGAAAAAAGGGAAGCAAACCCGCCAAGCCCAGGACACTCTCTAAGGAAAGACTCACAGGAAGAATGAGGTCAGAATTGGAGCGGGGAGTGGGGAGTCTAGGAAAGGGGTCTGTAACTTCTCTAGCACTTTTTTTTTAATTATTAATAAAAGTGAATGTGTTTGAGAAACTCTTCTGATAGTACTGTCTGCCTCATATATTTGGCACACAACTGCTGAAAGTGCTGATCAAGAACAGGGAGACACCCAACTTAGCACTGGCTTTAGGGTTGTGGAGTCCAAAAACGGCAGGAACTTCCACATTCCAAAAACACCTTGGAAACCTGGACTAAGCAAAACTGACCTGGCTTTTCCCAAGCCCACTTGGCTCATGAGTACGTGGGATTCAGCAATGATTCACAGAGCACTGGTATTCATCCAGAGCCAAGCTGCAACTTCTGCACATCATGTTCCCTGGATGGATACACGATCTACGCCAGTCAGTTAACAAACTGAAAGCATCATTCAGCTCATTGTTACACTGCAGCAAAGTTGGGTGAGGCTTCATGGACCCGTGCCAATTCACACCCACTGCGTTCTGGCCCCACTGAGATCACCAGGGTGAAAGATTTTATTCTATTGCTTCAAATCAGCTTAAATTCTTGATTATTTTCTTATTAGAAAGATTAATTACTGTGAACACTTGGGCCTGAAGCCAGAAACTGTTAAAAAATATAACTAAAACAGAATATTTCAGAGCGCTGCGTCAGCATCACAGGCAACCACAACGCCATTAACACATATTCCCCTCTCTATACTGTCTTTTCTTTGAATATCATCTCAACTTTAAGATCTTAGCACTTATCAAGGTTCCCCATAAACTGCTTCCTTGGTACTTTGGTACTTTTTGGTTCAAAGGGCCATGTTCTAGACCATAATCAATACCATCACACTGACTTTTTGCTTTATAGTAAGTTTATCCATGCAGGAATGGACATTTCTCAGGAGCTGGTCCATAGTTGCAGAATAAATCTTGGCAGATGCACTGAGCTGCAGGTATTCTTAAGTCCTATTCTGTGGAGCCATTCATGGAGTAAAGAAGTTGAAACTGGCCACAAGTCTCCTAAATTAATTTTATCATGGAGAGAGCGAGGTTGCTCACAATATTTTTGTGGGGTTTTCTTTTTCAGTTTTTATTTTGTACATTTCCTTTGGAACATCACCAACGAGGCTGCCAAATACTGCTTATATGCTACACAAGGAAAAATGACTCTCCTCTCTGCGTATTTTTTCCCATTTTTAAACCATCAGCAACATTAAACTATGTCTACAGCACACAGCAACACATACCTGAGAGATCTCTGCTCCCACAGGCTGTCACTTTTATATCTGCAATGGAGAGGAAAGTATTTTTCCTGGTCTGGACATAACAATACCATTTTGCGCAATGCTAAAATCTGTGCCCTGGAGAAGAAACAACTGCGATATAAACACCAAACTGGCTGCCAGTTGGCTCTGCTTGCTGAAACAACAAAAGCTTCCAATGTAATCTTTACCTCAGGAAGGGTAAAAAAAAAAAGAGACACAACTAACAGCAAACAATGTGAAGTATCCCTGCGGTGTACTCTCCAGCTAGCCAGGGAGCAGCACTGTAAAGTTGGTTGTTAGCCGTTCAGATTTAAATACAGACTAAATTATAACACTACAAGCATGGAAAAGAAATGCTTTTCCATATTCCTTCTCTTGCCTCTCAAAGGACCACAGGAGCGATTGCTCTTTTCATTCAGAAATAACCTGCAATGGGCAATTCCAGGCAGGTAGCAAAAGCATCTTGGCTGACAGGTGGTTTTGGAAGGGACAGAGGGTGTTTATGAATAGCTGAACATGAGGACATTGGTGCTGAATATATTTCATGGATTTTCCCTCTGACGAGCTCCAGGCTGCCTGTAACAGCTGAAGCACGCTAGGTGCACCTCCATCCCCTCGCACCCTGAGGCCACTCTGTGATGTAAAGCAGAGCTTGGTTTGCTGGGACAAGCAGGAGATACCCTTCAAACCTGCACTCCTGACCCAAACTGGCGTGCAGACACCGAGCTACTGCTGCTGTGCCATAGCAGAGGCCAGGGCAGCTGACACCCCCATCTTCAGCGCTTACTGCGGTGGGGTGAAGCTAAAACCTGGCCCATGAAATATGACACACAGATACGCTTGCATTCTGAGGGGGAATTTGCAAGAAAATTTGTTGGGAAGTTTATCTGTTGCAAGTCAGTGAAAAAGTTGGAAAGAGGAAGCTTTTTTCCCCCCTTTATAACTTCTTGCTTCCTCTGCTTTGTTTTCTTCATACTTGTCCTAACGACAAAATTAATGATGTTCTCTTTTTCCTTAACAAAGAAAATTCTTTTTTTAACAAAAAAAAAGACTGTGAAATAAAATTTTGACAGATAACTAGGTCTTCTTTTGTACAAAGGAGACACATGGCTACCAATGATTTTTAAATAAAAACTAGTTTAAAAGATTGCGTGCAAAGGGGAAGGAAAAGCATGTTTTCTTTGAGTTAAATAACTTTTTTTTTCTTTTCAGGCACTTCATTTCTCTTTGTGTTTAGCAGGGAAAAACAATTAATCTCTTTGCAAAATCCTATACAGGCCATTTAGAGCTGGCCAGGGATAGGCAGTGGTGAAACCAAGCAGAGCAACACCAACTTTGGTCTGCTGTTGCTCAGGGATTGACACCTCTCTGGACCATTGCTGCAGCCTGGCAGGAGGTCCGGGAACCCTTGAAAGCCCCAAGCCCCAGATGATGGAGACATCAGGGCCAGAAATCCAGCCCACCAGTACCACAGCTACTGATGAACCCAGAAGAGCAGCAGCTGACAGAAATCAGCCCCTTGGGGCAATCTTGTTTTGAAAATATAATTCTTCACATAACATGTTTTGGGTTTGACAAATCTGAAAACCTCCAGGGAGAAAAAATGGTTTTCCCAAGACCCATCCCAACTGACTAGTGCTTTTAGACATTGACATACATGCTGGTCTTCTGTCACAAGCAGCAAGAAGTCTGCTGCTTCTCTCCTCTTCTGCTGCATCTTTGTGTTATGATTTCCACCTTTTGGGCTTCTGTTACCAGGAGATTTCCCCTGCCTTAAGGAGAATGAATAGATAATATTTACCCCAAAATAATGAATGCGTATTAAACAGAAGGTGGCACTCATCAGTGATGTTCAAAACAAACTGAAGATTTATGTCTGATACCTATAGCTTGAAAAACACTTTCAGTGAATCCTCAGAATAAGTTACCAAGAGAAGACCCCTGGCAAGGTCTTACTTCTGAGGGGATTCAGCAGCAGTACCAGCTTAAGGAATTTCATTTTCCCTCTCACGAAACTTCTCCCAACACTTCTGATTTCAAAATAGTTTCGGAAGACATGGAAATACCAGAAATGGATTTCATTGTTAATTGTACCCCAAATACCTATTGCAGCGATGAACTAGCTTAATGTGAAATAGCCTGTCACATGCAGTGGTTGATACTATTCCGCTATATATTCATGCACGGGCCCAGTTTCTTTCCGGAAAACAATTTTTCTCACAGCACTAGCCAGTCAGTCAGCCACAGGGCCTGGGTAAGGAGCTTTCTAAGGTCTTTAAACAAAATTACATGTAGATTAACTCAATCTAAAACAGAAAAAGGAAGAAAAAAATAAAGGAAATTGCCACCAAGGCCTCAAAGCTTTTGTTTTGTGCAAGCCCATTGAAGTCATTGTTGCTCTATTTTCATCAGGTCACCTGACAGGGCCCTCTCTGCCGTGTGAAGCTAGCTTTGAACAGGCCGTTTGAGGCGGTTTGCTAAAATTTTAAATGCCACAACAATCATTAGTGCAATTGTGAGTGGGTAAGGGGGTGGTTGTGAACTTGCAGCCCTTCCACCCTCTAATACAGTTCATACGCCTGTTGTATCAAGGGGATTCATTTCCCCCTCCTGCAGCTTTATACCTATCTGAGCAGACAGAAGTAAGGACCTCTTTCCTTTAGCCTCCTAGTGCCAAAACTGGCCAAAACCTAAGGTATCTCTTTATTTTCAAAGTACAATGAAAAAAATGGACAAAACATAAAATAAACCAATACTGCATGGCAGTATTCAGACTACATCTGTCCCCTCATAATTCCTGTGCCATAGAATCACACTTATCTCTTCCAGTCCCCATGCTCACACCCCAAAGACCTGCAGAGCCAGGTTTGAGGTAGTGGTGGTTGTGATAGCCCCAAGAGCTCCAGGAGAGCCCAAGGTGACTCCGACCATCAGAGATCATGGCACAGTAAACCCATGCCTTGGAATGAAAAGCAAATTCATAGTTTCTTTTTTTGTTGGGTTTTTTTTTTTTAGGAATTAGGATCTACAGAAAAAAAAAATCTTGCATTTAAGAAACTGCAGGAGGTTATTAAATAGCTGTTTCCTACTGAGAACTTCTGATAGGAATATTGAAGCATTAAAAAAATAACACACATCTATGGAAAAATGACAGAATCGTGGACTTCATGACTTTTCTGCTCTTATGCCATAGCCTTGTCTGGTTGTGGCCACTTGAATACAATGATACAAAGATGTCTTAGCGGAAAAACGTGAGTAGAAGAAGAAACAGTGTTTCTTCTTTTAACCTTGCTGAAGCAGCCAAGTCAGCTGGGCAGCGCCGGTGAGCCACAACTGTGCTGTCTCCTCAGAGGTCTCACACCTTTACTTACAGAGATCCAAATGGATTTTGAATTTCCACATGAGGTGCTAAAATTTTACATGTTGTGACTTGTGAACACCAGAAAAAATGCAAAAAAGTGACATTTTAATGGCATTTCTGAATTTGATCTAACTGGAAAAAAGAAGTACCAGAAAATCTGCTCCTAAGAAGCTTATGTGCTCTAATCCTGTGAGCTCTGGAGGAACATCAGAAGTTGTGAGCGCTTTTACAGGGAGAGCCAAGGAGAATCTCCATCC
>NW_009233936.1:0-24582 GCF_000690835.1 Fulmarus glacialis | reverse complement strand
CCCTTCTTCCAAAGGTGGTAAACTCTCATATGAGTCTCCTGAAATTTTCCCATATGTTGAGGAACTGAAACCAAATGAAATGTTTGGAATTTCTTTTTAATGATGTATTGCTTGAGAGGCTCTTATGGGTTCTCTCAGCTGATGGGCAAACATGTTATGACTATGGAAGCCTGGGAAGAAATAGGAGTCAATTCGAGTAATTTAAAAGTTGTCAGTTGATTTGTTGAAAGGTTAACTGAAAGATCAAAGACTAATGTGTATGTATAAACTGTATTGAAATTTATCTTTCTCCCCTCTGTCCTATGTTTAAGCAGGATGAAACAACTTCACAGGAAAAAATAATAGATCAGGAAGATCGGAATGGGATTTCACTCCTACCCACAGAAAACTTGGAAAGACAGAAGACTGAAGGTGGTATCATTATCTTACCTATTTTAATATTCTTAAAATATTTAAGAATTATTCATCTAGTCCAACCCCCCTGCCCTGGGCAGGGACATCCTTCACTAGATCAGGTTGCTCAAAGCCTTATCCAGCCTGACCTTGAACATGTCCAATGATGGGGCAACCAACAACTTCTCTGGGCAACAAAAAGAGAAGTGGCCCTCTTGAAGGGCTACAGTAAGGCTTCCCTGGAGCCTTCTCTTCTCCAGGCTGAACAACCCCAACTCTCTCAGCCTTTCATCATAGGAGAGATGTTCCAGCCCTCTGATCATTTTTGTGGCCCTTCTCTGGACTCACTTTAACAAATCCACATCTGTCTTGTACTGGGGGACCCCAGAGCTGGACACAGTACTCCAGGTGGGGTCTCATGAGAGCGGAGTAAGGGGTGAGAATAGTCTCCCTCGATCTGCTGCCCACACTTCTTTTGATGCTGCCCAGGATGTGATTGGCTTTCTGGGCTGCAAGCGCATGTTGCCAGCTCCTGTCCAATTATTTGTTTACCAGTATTCCCAAGTCCTCTGCAGGCCTGCTCTCAGTCCATTCACCCCCTAGTCTGTACTGATACTGGGGATTGCCCCAACCCAGGTGCAGGACCCTGCACTTGGCCTTGTTGAACTTCATGAGGTCCGCACGGGCCCACTCCTCAAGCTTGTCCAGGTCCCTCTGGATGGCATCCCATCCCTCAGTCGAATCAACTGCACCGCTCAGCTTGGTGTCATCTGCAAGCTTGCTGAGGGTGCACTCAATCCCACTGTCTGTATCGTGAACGAAGATAATAAATAGTATTGGTACCAGTATGGGCCCTTGAGGGACACCACTCATTACTGGTTTCCATTTGGACATTGAGCCATTGACTATAACTCTTTGCACACAGCCATCCAGCCAGTTCCTTATGCATCTAACAGTCCATCCGTGCAATTTAGTGGCAAGAATGTTGGGGGGACCATGTCAAAGGCCTGACAGAAGTCCAGCTTTTAATCTGATACCATGCTCTGAGTTAAGATTGAGTGTATCCAAAATGTACCTGGAAGGCTTTCATCAGCTTTCTTAAAAAGCAGGTCCTTCCTCCACTGAAAGGAATTCCACCTAAAAATGCAGTGACTTTTAGAGCTTCACTGTCGTGGTCCTTAAAAGGTCTTTCCCAATGCATGTTTACCTGCATGTTTACTTCAAAACAAGATCTTTTTTTCTTGTAATTCTGTTTCCAGTGGGTGTATTGAACACTTGGTTACTGACATTTTTTAACATTTTGAACACTGGGAGATGTAATTTCTTAAAAAAACACCAAAAGATTAAATGGAAACATGTAAAAAATCATCATCTTTCAAACCTCCTTTGTAGGTTCTAAATACTTTGTTACTCCTCTTTGTCTCCTGATGACTTTCTGATTTGTCAGTCTTATTTAAAGTATGATGCCTAAAGTATGATGCCCACAGTACTCCAGTCCTAACTTGAGTAGAATGAAATAAGGATTTACATATAGTTACCTTATATTTTGCAATTTCTGATGATTTTCAAACAGACCTCAACAAATGCTTCCAAACTACTTAATTATCATTTTCTAAAATGTAAACACTTTTGAAATCTTTGTACAGTCTTTTAATTTTCATGGGCTTGGTAGTGCATTATACCACTATATCTCTTGCTCTTTTTACTAGCCACATGGATTCCTTAAACTTTTCTTGAAGCAGCTCTTGGAGTGATTGAATGTCTCTTCTCCTGCTACGTAAGAGACCATTGAGTTTACCTTTCTCTGCTTTCCCCTCTACACTAAGAAAATAGACAAGAGTTAGGTTAACCGTTGGACTCAATGATCTTAAGGGTCTTTTCGAACCTAAATGATTCTATGATTCTGTCATCTTCAGGAAAAGCCTATGACGTTCAGCCAATTTCAAAGAAAGCAAGCATCTGGATTGAGAGCTAGAGATTGCTTTTCAAAGTCACTGTATAGATAATTTAACATTAGATATAAGGCTTTCCCTAGTTCACTTAGTGGAAGAAAAAGTTGTTGAAAGACTACAGTGTGGTATGAATTGATAAAGGAAAGCCATTATCACAGAAGATGGACAGACTGCTTTCCAGATGTTAGAATTCATAAAAAAATTCATCTGAGCCTCCTCAAAATACATAATATGTTTAACTTAGCAAATACCATTTTGTATAGTCAATTGTATGCAGAAAAGAGTCTAAAGGGGCACAAAAGAAAACCTTATACCATATGTTAATGCTGTGTCCTCTTTGCATGCTCAGAATTGGAAACTACAAGAATTCTTATCCCTAACAGAACTGTTTGACTTGGTCCTTAATTTTATTTTGCACATATATTAACGTACATTTCATATCATCATTGATAGTTACATGTTCACAAAAATGGGGTCTGTTTTTTAATGCTTCTAAGTTGATATTTCTGGGGAGGAAAGACATACTGTATAAGTTGTTGTACTGGCTCTTCTGCTAAAAGGTTGAGGCATCATCTCTAATAGAATTAGCTAGAACTGTAATGAATCATAGAATCACAGAATAACTTACATTGGAAGGGATCGAAGGCGTATTTTAGTCCAGCTTCCTCCTAGAAGCAGGACCAACTGTGAGATCAGACCAGGTTGCTCAAGCCTTTATCTAGTCAGGTCTTGAAAACCTCCAATGATGGTGACTGCACAACCTCCCTGGGCAGCCTGTTATGACACTTGACTGTCCTCATGGCAAAAAAGGTCTTCATTACATCCAGTTGGAACCCATTTTATTTCAGTATAGGTGTATTGTCTTTCATCCTCCTACCGTGCACCACTGTAAAAAGCCTGGCTCTGCCTTCTCAATAACCTCTTCATAGGTGTTGGAAGGCTGCTTTTAGGTCTCCCCAAAGCCTCCTATTCTCCAGGGTAAAAAACCCTTGTTCTCTCAGCCTCTTCTCACAGGGAAAGTGCTCCAGCCCCGTGACCATCTTATCTTGGTGGTCTTCCACTGAACTTGCTCCAGTTTATCAATGTCTTTTCTATATTGGGGGTCCAAAACTGAATGCAGTACTTGAAATGCAGTCTAATGAGTGCCCGGTAGAAGAGGATAATACCCTTGATCGATCTGCTGGCTAGACTGCTGTTCATACAGTCCAGGATGCTGTTGACCTTGTTTGCTGCCAGGCACACTTGCTGGCTGATGTTTAGCCTAATGTCTAGCAGATCCTCTTCATCCTTTCTTGCAGAGCTGGTCCCCAGCCTGCATTCTCAGGGGCAGGACTTTACATTTGTCCTTGTTGAATTTTATGAGGTTCCTGTTGCACCATTCTTCTAGCCTGTCTAGGTTGCTGTAAATGGCAGCCCTGCCAGCGAGGGTATCAGCTGTTTCCCCTCAGTGTGTTGTGTTCTCCAAACTTGAGTGTGGACTCCGCCACCTGCAGGTCACAGATAAAGATGTTAAACAGGAGAGGTCACAAATAGACCTCTGTGATGTGCTACTTGTAACTAGCCTCCAGCTAGAGTATGACCTGTTCACCACTATTCCCTGAGCCTGATCATCCAACCAGTTTTTTATGTATTGAGTTGTCCTTCAGTCCAGACCATCACTTCTTATTTTCGATACAAAAATATTGTGTGAGACACTGGCAAAAGCCTTGCTAAAGTCAAGGTAAATGCTGTCCGCTGCTCTCTCCTCATCCACAAATGCATAAAAGACAATCAGGTAGTCCAAATATGATTTCACCTCAGTAAATCCATGCTAGCTGTTTCTCAGTCACTGCCTCCTCTTCCATGTGCCTGCTAATGTGCTCCAAGAGGGCTCACTTTGTGATTTCTGGAGGGACCAACGTGAGGCACACTGGCTTCTAGTTTACCATATCATCTCTTTGGCCTTTTTTTGAAGATGGATACACCATTTGTCTTTCTCCAGTTATAGTGGACTTCCCTCAATTTCCATCACCTTTCAGTGATGATACTGTCCTTGCAAGGACACTGGCCAGCTCTCTCAGGACCCTTGAATGCAAGACAACCCGTCTGTTCTCATAAATTCGTATTGCTCGATTTCTCACAAGTAGTCCCTGACTTAATCCTCAGGACAGAGGCTTGGAAAACTTTATTGGAGGACACGGAGACAAAAAAGGTACAGAGTGTCTTAGCATTACCTGTGTGCACTGTCACTAAATCATAAACCTCATTCAGCGTCAGTCCCACATATTCCTTGTTCAGCCTTTTACTACTAATGTAGAGGTGGAAGCTATTCTTGTTGCCCTTGACATCCCTTGCAAGTCTCAACTCCCGTAATTTTTGGCTTTTCTAACACTGTCCTTAAATGTTCCTGAATTCCTGCTTTGCAGCCTGTCCCTGTTTTTATCTCCTACTTCTTTGCCGCAGAGCTCTGTCATGAGTTCCCTGTTTACTCAAGCCAGTCTTCTGATATGATGACTTGTTTTTCTGAGTGTTGGGATGGACTGTCCTTGCGCTTGGAGGGTGCTGTCCTTACAAACCTGCCAGCCTTCCTGAGCTCCTTTGCCCTTCAGAGCTGTCTGCCATGGGATCCCAACTACCAGTTCCCCAAATAAAGTGAAGTCTGGTCTCCTGAAGTCTAGGATCTGTATCTCTGTTACTCTCCTTCCTCACTCCCCTCAGGATCTTGAATTCCTCTGTTTCATGGTCACAACAGCCAAGGCTGCCACTGATTATCACATATCCAGCCAGTTATTCTCTGCTTATAAACAGCAGATCTAGCTGTGTATCACTCTTGGTTGGCCCATCCAATACCTGTATCGAGAATTTATCTCTGACGCTCTCCAGAAATCTTGTATAGTGCTTGCCTTCTGATGTGCTACCCTTCCAGCAGATGTCAAGGAGATTAAGGTCCTCCAGAAGATTCAGGATCTGTGACACAGAGACTTCCTCAAATTGTTTAAAGACCAACATTTACTGGCAAGTAGCCAGTGTGGAAATGAACATGTTCTCTGTCTTCCCGGGCAGTGAGAAGACTGAGATGGTGTCTGTTGGTATCAAATGTAAATGGAAGGTTTTTTCCTGTAATAATTAATCAGGAAAGCTAAATAACCATAATTATTACTTTCAGACATTAATTTTTTTTCTAGATGTGGTACAGGATACTTTTTTGCCTATCTTCTGCTTTGGACTATCAAAATGTCTTGAGTATGTCTTGATTATCATAGAATGGTTGAGGTTGGAAGGGACGAAGAGCCAGCCGCCCAGGACAATGTCCAGATGGCTTTTCAATATCTCCAAGGAGGGAGACTCCACAACCTCTCTGGGCAGCCTGTGCCAGTGCTCGGTCAACCTCACAGTGGAAAAAGTGTTTCCTGATGTTCAGAGAGAACCTCCTATGTTGATTGCCTCTGGTCCTGTCACTGGGCACCACTGGAAAGAGCCTGGCTCCATCTTCTTTACGTTCTTCCCTCAGGTATTTATACTCATTTATGAAATTCCCCCTAAGCCTTCTCTTTGCTAGGCTGAAGAGTCCCAGCCCTCTCAGCCTTTCCTTATATGAGGGATGCTCCAGTCCCTTAATCATCTTTGTGGCTCTTTGTTGGACTCTCTCCAGTATGTCCATGTCTCTCCTGTACTCAGGAGCCCAGAAGAGGACACAGTACTCCAGGTGTAGGCTCACCAGTGCGGAGTAGAGGCGAAGGAATACTTTGCCTAATGCAGCCCAGGATACTATTAGCCTTCTTTGTGGCAAGGGCACGTTGCTGGCTTCCAGTCAGCTTGGTGTCAGCCAGGATCCCCAGGGCCTTTTCTGCAAAGCTGCTTTCCAGCGGGGTGGTCCCCAGCATAAACTGGTGCTCTGGGGTTGTTCCTCCGTGGGTGGAGGACTTTGCACTTCTCCATGTTGAACTTCATGAGGTTCCTGCCAGCCCATTTCTCCAGCCTGTCCAGGTCCCTCTGGATGGCAGCACAACCCTCTGGTGTATCAGCAACTTCTCCCAGTTTTGTGTTATCTGCAAGCTTGCTGAGGGTGCAATCTGCCCCATCATCCCGATCATTAATGAAGATCTTGAACAGGATCGGACCCAGTATAGACCCCTGGGGTACACTGCTAAGTTACTGGCCTCCAGCTAGACTTCCTGCTGCTGATCACCACCCTCTTGGCTGGCCATTCAGCCAGTTTTCGATCCACCTCACTGTCTGCTCATCCAGCCCTTACATCAACAGCTTCTCTATGAGACTCTTCTGGGAGACAGTGCCGAAAGCCTTACTGAAAGCTTTGATGATACCCACTGCTCTCCCCTCATCTACCAAGCCAGTCATTTCATCATATACAGTGACATACCTATGATAAATGCTGTTTATATGTCAGTTTACAGAGATGTAAGTGTAAAAACATCCTGAGTCAAACAGCAGCTGAGTTCTTGTACCAATCTTGACTTGGACCATGGCCCCTGAGTGTTTTATTCTTCTCTAATTTTAAAAATTTCTCATTTCATTTTTATCCAAATGAAATTTGAAACATTTTACTACAACTTTATTTCCCCTCCTTTATAAAAATGTTTCTTAAAACATGAAACTCTGTCCTTTAATTTTAGTTTGTATAATAACAATTGTTCTTTTCTAAAAGGTGCTTAAAATGGCATGTTATTTTGGTGGTTTGCCTCTAAAAAAAACCAAAACACATTGTCCAATGACAGTGCTATATATCTCCACTACATAAGTGTTACTAGCAGCCATGTGCCCTGTTCTCTAAAGATCCTGGAAGAATATCCTATCACTCTCTAAATCAAAGTTTTAATTTTCAAAGAAATGTTTGTGTTTGAATATTTCAGAAATACCACACTTGCAACTTATTCTCCAGGAGCCTCGGCAGGAAGCTGTGATGGTCGCAGAAAACATGAAGCAGGTAATGATTAAGGAGCTAAAATAAGCTAAAACTAAAATAGGTCAAGGACTGGCCTTAAAACAGCTAAGCTGTTATGGCTCTTTTTAACAATCCTCTTTGGAAGGTTATTATTAACTGGATTAACGATGAAAGACAGAAATAGCTTCCAAATACTGCTTGTAGTGTTCTTATCAGGCTGTATTTCCCTTTGCTGGCTGTGTGGAATTCTTGTGTCCTTCATCCACCCAATCCATATCCGTGCTATTTTCTGCCTCTTGTGAGTTAGTTCTTCAGCAAAACCGTAGGCTAAACTGAGGCAAGTCTCAGGAAATACAATTCCAAAGGCTCAGCTGTCATTATAGGATGCCTTTTAAACCAACCCTATTTATTCCCACTGCCCTGATGGGGGTCTGGCAGACTGACTGGAGGAAGCTGAGTTCTCTTTGTTAGGTGGGAGACAGGTAGATTCCATCCTTGTACTCTTCCACTGTGAACAGCTGCAGGTACAATTGCAGTCAGTCTATTGGTGAGAAGAGTGCAGAATTAGATACCTGCTGCTTTGCTTTGTACTCAGTCAGCAAGGTGATGGAGATGACTGCCTCTGTATATCTGTACTAAGAATTTGTGGTAGAATTGTTTGTTAGCTTAGAGCAAGGGGGGTTCTTTCCAGACTGCTTCACGCTGTTCCAACCTGCCAGCAGGGGGAAGAAGATGATGCTGTGTTTTATCTAATACATTCCTCTCCAACAGAGAGAGCTTATAGTATATATATTACTGTGAAGTATTAGGGCAAAAGTTGACATTTGGGACTCATGTTGGAACTAGAGAAGGCATTCTGAGTCAGCTCATCCTGCTTGACTTCTGACCCTTACGTTCCAACTTCTGACCCTTACATGCATGTAGACGAGGTGTAAGCTAGTGGATCAACGGGTACATACACACAGGCACATGCGCACGCGGTCTTTTCAAGGGCAGATATAAGCCTTTGAGCTATTTTCTAGAGCCTCTTTATAAACAGTGGAGATAACAGGTTCTTTAGCATATGATTCACCTGGACCAAGGTGGATGTTGAAAATGGGTCAATGAATCCAACCCTGGAATTGTCCATTTCAATGTCTTAATTATAAAAAGAGTCTAGCTAAATAGCTTGCATGTAAGTATTTACACTTGGACAGATATATCCTGCCATTTGTGCATCTGACCCATGACTTTAGGCCAAGATATATGTGAATCCAAACCCAGTTCAGGGGTTTGAGTCATGTGCACAGGTTATTTGGATGCATGCCATACATTCCATTTCAGTGCTTGGAGCTTGCAAAGGCAAAGTGCTCTAGAACTTGGGGCTGGAGATCGTTTCCTTATGACTGTGTGAGCTGTTAGTGCCCTATACTTACATTCTAGGTAGTTACAGCAAATGTTAATTCTGAACACTTCATTTTGTTTTCAGTCTTTCCATTGTTGGGTTGGGTTGGGGTTTTTTTACTTGCTTTTTTTGGGGTGGGAGGGAGTAGCTTTTTTTAGAGGCACTTTACTTAGTTCTGACTCGTAGTCTCTTTGTACTCTAGTTCAAACCTTTTCCCACAGAAGTAGTGCTGAGGGTGCCAATTGTTTGTGGTGGTGAAAGACAATGTGTGTTGGGAACTAGCCAGAAATATTGCCATTCATTTTAGGTGCATGTTAACTTACAAGTGGACTTTTCAGAATGAAGAAATTAGTAGATGAAGTCAGTTATTGTATGGATGTCAACAGCAAACTAACCAATTTCCTGGGCTTTATTCAGCATCTTTGTGTGGGCAAAAAAAGTTTGTGTCTGTGAAATAGCAAAATCTCCTCTCTCTTTCCACTGTGTTCCATCTTTTCCAACAGTCAGGTTCTGTCCTGTCTGACAGAGAAGCTGGAGACATGGCAGTTAATACATTGTTGTGGGGTGGTTTGTTTGTCTTTGTGGTGGAGCCTAGTGTAACTTTCCTGGGAAGACTGCAGGTTCTTTATCTGCTGGAGTAGCGAGGCATACAGTGACAAACACATGACTTCTCACCTTCTCTGCTTGGGTGGTTCAGTGAAAGGTTATGAATCTATAATTAGTCCCTTTGAAGCAGTGAAGATGAAAGAGGAAGCATTTCAAGGTGGGAAGGAAATTATTAGAATCATTGCATTCATTGATACCCTAATCTGCTGAGATTGTCGTAGTCTCTTGCTTAACATCAAAACCAATCCACGTTTTTTTTTAATTTATTTTCATTAGGCATCAGAGTTGTGTCTAAAGTTGGGACTGATAGTTTTTACTTAAAGCTTGGCAGAGCAGCAGGCAGCTAAGATAGCTGTCTTCTAATGCAAAGATCATGGCTCAAAACTAAGTATTTTTTCTTTAACCAATAGAATAAGAATGTTGGACCTGAGGTGAAATTGCAAGACTTGCAGACTCTGGAAGCTCCAGCCTCTTATGTAGACTGCTCTTCTACTTCTACAGGTGAGGACACAGAATAAGGCATGTGACAAGAAAACTGTGGAAATTTGAGAAGTTTCAGGGACAAATCTAAGGTGATTTGGAAAGAGGAGCTTTGAGGTCAGAATCTAAAGATGTACGGGAGATAGAAAAGATGCACACGAGGTAGAAGAGAACATTCTAATGTGGGATGGATAGGATATATCAGAAGGGAAGAAAGAAGTGGTTCCTAAGATGAGAAAGGGAGAAGGGTTTGAAGGAGAGTGTGTTTGTAGATGCAAAGGCTGATGTGTAAGACACAGAAGAGAATTAATATAGGATGAGGAATTGGGTTCCTCTCTGCAAGCTAGTAAGTTTCTTTTTGCTTCTGGAGTTACTGTCACCACGCCTGCCCCCACATTATTAAAAACAAAACAAAACAAAAAACCCAAACAAAACAAAACAACCAATGAACCCAAAACAAAACAACCTGTTACCTAGTTCACCTGTCTCTTTGCCTCTTCATTCTTCTGTGGAGGTTAGATATAGTGTAGACTTAGGTGATGCCAGCATGCAGCAAATGCAGGAGGTTTTGCAGGTGCAGAGCTATTGGGGATGTGTGGGTGCAATGCATAGGCTTAAACTCTGTTGGTGTGTTTTTTTTGTTTGGTGTTTTTTTGTCTTTCTCACCTTGGAAACTAGAGAAGCTCCAGTCCCATACATTGTCTCTCCACTTACCTACTGACTTTACATGCAACTCGTTATGCTGATGGTGACAAGTGTACCTTTTATCACTAGGTGTGTCAGGAGAGCTGGTGAATTCTGAAGTGCAAAAGCCTTTTGATGACACTTTCGTGCTCCCTGAGGTATAAATTTAGTCCGGAACTTTTTTTCCTCTCAGTCTTGTATGTGTCTGTGGATATGAAAACTTTAATTTAGTTTAAAAGCCCCAAAGAGTTGTTTTTTTAACATCCCTTAACTTAAAGTGGTTGTTGCAATACTGCAACAGGCTTTAAGAGATAGCTCTTCTTTAACGGTTCCCCGTAAATTGTTTCTGCCCTCCAAACTGATGAACGGGCAGGCTTTGTAACACAAGATGTTGACTTATTGGTGGGCTGCTGATCCATGCTTTCTGGAAAGGATTTGTGATTGCTTTTCTTTTGTAATCTGTTTGTGGGGGTGGGAGGAAACCTTAAGATAACTATTTGGAAAAAGCCGAGCACTTTGGTCCAGATGTTTTGTGTAGTGCTCTCACTTTGGAGGTGGACACAGACTGGAATATGGGCTTCTACACTGTTTCTTTGCCATGTTAAATGGACATATAGAGTAGGGAACAAAACCTCCTCGTGCAGAGACTGTGGATAGGATGCCAGGAAAATGTGGCTGGATAAGTACACTGGAGGGCTTGTGAGAATCACAGGAGAACTGAAACACTTCAGAATCATACTATCTTGTAATCAAGAGAGAATGGGAAATAAGGGAATAGGAAGTTACATTTATGGTCTAATCCTAAAGCCAGAATCTTTCATGCTGCAACTTCAGAAACTGAAATGAACAGAAATGACCTGAGGAGTCCTCCTGTTATTAGTGAGGCTACTATTTATTGCAATAGCCAGCTCAGGAAAGGGTATCCTTAAACTACAAAATGTGGAAAGCAGGTACTTCCAAAAGTGACCCTTTCATAGGATTCAAAGGAAAATTGAAACTTATTATTTTCTTTCAGGCAAGAACAGATGGCTTTCCCAATGGAAGTGAGCAGTTTACTGAGGAAAGTTGTCTGCCTGGAATTCTAGAATATCTTGCTGCAGAGAAACAGAAAGAGCTGTCAGTTTTGCTGCTGGAACTGAAAGAAGCCCAAGAAGAAATAACTTTTCTGAAAAGGCAGCTCAAGGGCCCAAACAGCCAAACTTCTACAGGTAACCAAACAGAAGAAGCAGCTAACCAGCTGGAAGGTAATTCTCGGATACGGTTTCTTGAGAGGGAAGAGCAAAAAGCTTCATATACAAAAAATGAGTTGGGCAGTAGCTCATTACTGAGAGAAATAGAAATGCAGCAAATTGGTGTGCTTCAGGAAAACAGAATCAGTCTTCAGGAAGTGCCCCAGGGGAGCACTGTCCCCTGCAGAGGGGAGATGGAGGCAATGCAAGAAGTCTCTACAGCAGATCCAGAGCCTGGCATCTCTCAATCTCAAGAACTGATAAAGTTACAAAACCAAATTACAGAACTGCAAATAATTCTGCGGAAATCAGAAGAATCCTATAAGAAAGATCTAGGAGAAAAAGGTGCAGAAATAAATAGGCTAAACCAGTTGGCTGAGGAATACAGAAAAAAAATAGAGGATTCTGACAGTGCATTTTGTGTTTTGACTGAAGAACGAGATCAGCTCTTGTGTCAGGTGAAGGAACTCTCTACCATAACAGAACTGAAAGAGCAAGTGAAGCAACTTGAGGAAAATCTAGCTCTTTCAGAAAAGCAGAGACTGTCAGAGAGTCAAAGCAGTCTTCTGAGAGAACAAATCCAGAGCCTTAAAAATGAATTTAAATCCAAGGAGATAAAAATTGAAGCTTTGCAAAAAGACTTGGATGAAGCACAACTTCAGCTTTCTGACCAGGACATGCAACTAAAAGATCTGAGAAGCCAGATCAAGAAAAAGGAATGTGAAGTACTTGATCTAGAACAACTTTTGAGGAAGTATACAGCTGAGATCGAAGAGCTTTCCCAAAACTTAGCCTCAAAGGGATGTGAAGCAGCAAGTCTAGAACAGCTTGTTGCTGAACACACCAGGTCTATAGAGAGCCTGCAACAAACCTTGCTGGAGAAAGACCAACAGATGACAGAGATCAGTGTCAGCATGTCTGAGAAAATGGTCTTGCTGAATGAAGAGAAATTTTCTCTAGGAAATGAGCTTAAGAGTCTTAAAGAACAAACAAGTCTGTTACTAAAAACCCAGGAAGAAAAAGACCAAAACATAGAAGCAAGAGATACATATCCGAAATGTGGGGCATCTGAGCAGCAGTATGAGACAGAGGCAGCATGTGAAGAAAGTGAGGTATTAGTAAATAAACTTGAACTTCTGAAAAAAGAAAACGAGCAAGTAAAGCGGAAGCTGCAAGCAGCACTTGTTAACAGGAAGGAGCTTCTGAAGAAGGTTAGCAAATTGGAGAATGAATTAGTACAACTGAGAAGAGAACATGAATCAGAAACCTCAGTGGCTCAGGAAGCTGAAGGGGAAGAAAATATGACAAGCGTGATAAGCAGAGAAGTGAATCTTGAAAGCCAGCCCAGTGAGGAGTATCTAATTCAACTGCTTTCTGAAAAGGAATCTGAGTTGCAGAGCATCCGGAAGGACCTGCTGGATAAAGAAACTACTGAAGCACAATTGCAGGCAGTGATTGAGGAAATGAGGCAAAGCTTGCAAGGTAAGACAAACATTGTTTCAATTAAAGATGAAATCATGGAGAGTCAGACAATTGCTGACAAAGTAACTGAAACCAACAAAAGCCCAAAAGATTATGAAGAAAATGAAAAAAATAGTTCAGCAGCTACAAATCTTGAAGAAAACCAAAAGTCTGCTCTGAAAGAGAGGATTTCAACTCTTGAGCAAGAAAAAGAACAACTTCAAAAAAAACTTCAGGAAGCCCTGGTATCTCGCAAAGACACTATAAAAAAGGCTCAAGAAAAAGACAGGCATCACAGAGAACAGCTGAAACAGCAGAAGGATGATTACAACATCCTACGAGAACAATTTGATAAGCAAAGCAAAGAGAAGGAGAGCATCCAAGCTCAGCTCAAACAACTCCAAGAACAGAAAGGATCAACAGAGAGTGTTCTTGGGAATCAGGGTGGGTTGGATTCTTCACACATGGAAGCAGAAAATACAACAAATAACAAGTTTGTACAAGTTGCAGATATTTCTGGGGAAGAGTTTAAGAAAAAACTTGAAAAATTGCGGATGGAAAAAGAGGAATTGGAATATAACGTTAGCCATATGCAAAGTGAACTTGCTTGCAAGTCAGAATTAGTCTTTCATTTGCAAGAGCACATAGCACAGTTGTTTCTGGAGATAGAAGGGCTGAAGAGAACCTCTGACCAAGCTGAAGCTAAGGCAGCAAGTCTTCAGACAGAATTGCAGGAGAGCCGAGCAAAAATTTCTAGAGAAGGCAGTCTGGAAGACCTGAAAACACTTATGCACCAAAAGGATGAAGAAATGGAATTTCTTAACTTGCAGTTAAGGGAGAAAAGTGAAGCTCTCAATAATGTGCAGGCACAGTTGCTGGAAAAAGAGGATTCGGTCAAAAGACTACGTAGTCAGTTGGAAACTCAAGCTCAGGTACATGAGGAACAAAGCAAGCGACTGCAAACAGAGTTGCTTGAAATTCAGGAGAAGCAAGATGACAGTGCAGAAGCAGCTAAACAGAAGAATCAAATGCAGAGAAAGTTGCAAGCTGCACTTATCTCTAGAAAAGAGGCACTAAAGGAGAGCAAATCTCTAAAAGAGGACCTGGCTAATGCTAAAAGTACTATTGAAAATCTTTGTGTCAAGTTGACAAATATGGAAAGCCAAATATGCGGCCACGTTAAAGAAACAGATACCTTAACAGAAAAGTTAGTGGGCCTCACTGAAGAGCGAGAAAAACTTACTGCAGAAGTTGATAAAGTACTTAGAGAAAATCAGAATCTTGATGGATGCTGCAAAAACCTGACATTTACTCTAGATAGAGTTGTTCTAGAGAAGGAGAAGCTGGAGAAGGAGATGGAATCCTTGAAATGCTTTCAAGCCACTGAGAGTTCTGAGTGGCATGAGAAATACGGGGAGCTTCAGAAAGAATATGAAACTCTCCTGCAGTCATATGAGAATGTGAGTAATGAGACTGAGCGGATTCAGCGTGTTTTGGAAACCGTTAGGCAGGAAAAGCAGGAAATTTTCATTAAGTTGAAAAGCGTTGAAGCAAAAAAAGAGGAAACAGATAAGCAGCTACAGGAAGCTGGACAGGAAATTGAAGGAATGAAGGAGAAGATGAGGAAATTTGCAAAATCAAAGCAACAAAAGATCCTGGAACTAGAGGAGGAGAATGAGAAGCTTAGAGCAGAGATGCATTTTACAGATGGAGAGCTACCCAGGACTGGAGATGTCTTTACAAATACTAGCCTGAAAGAAGATCTGGAGAGCTCTAGGAGGGATTACCAGTCTCTTTCTACTCAGCTTGAGACAGTAATGGCTGAAAAGGAGTCTCTTAATCAAGAGATCGCAGACTTAAAGTGTCATTTGCAGTTAACAGAAGCTAAGCTGAAGGAAAGCAGGGAACTAGTAAACAAGTATGTTGCTCAGAAGACAACAGGGGAAGAAACAAATCAGGCAGTTACCACACCACCACTAATGACTGAAAATCAAGTGGACATAAGTTTTAGATCAGAGTCTCCTACTGCAGAGCTGGAACAAAAAGCATTTGAAGGTAGTAGCCCTTGTGAAGATCTTGGTACCTATGTACAGCAGATAGCTGAGCTCACAGAGCGAATCACAGAACTAGAAGATAATAGGAGGGCTTCAGAGCAACAGCTGGGTGACATCCGCATGTGTGTTGAGACTTTAGGAGGTGAGAAAAGGGCTTTAGAGATCCAAATGGAAGAGAAAGCCCATGAGTTGAATGCTCTTCAGGACACAGTAGCAAAGATGGAACAAATGGTCCAAAAAACCAAAGATGACCTTGTCAGAATGACAGAACTGAAGAACACACTAGAGGCTGAGAAGGATGATTTGGAAGAAAGGCTCATGAATCAGCTGGCAGAACTTAATGGGAGTATTGGAAACTATCAGCAAGATGCAACAGACTTCCAGATCAAAAATGAGCAACTGAAACATGAGCTTCAGAGTTTGCAGAGAATGATGCATGAACTGGAGGAGGAGAAATGTCAGATGGCAAAGGAGAAAAGTAAAGCAAGTTCAGAAAAGCAAAAGGAATTTGTTGAAAAGCTAAAATGCAGTTGGAGGGGAGACAGCAGCTCACATGTAAAGGAGCTTCAAGAACTGCTGAAACAGAAACAGCAGGAGATTAAGCAGCTGCAGAAGGACTGTATTAAAAGCCAGGAAAAGAACAGTGGTTTAGAAAGAACTGTTAAAGCTCTGGAATTTGTGCAGTGTGAGTCTCAGAAAGAGGTAGAAGCAGCCAAAGAGGCTTTAGCTAAAGCGGTTGAAGACACCAAGAAAGCCCAAGCAGAGCTTGCTCTCTGCAGAGTGGTATTGGATGACACCCAGAGTGAGGCAGCAAGGGTTTTAGCAGAGAGTGTCAAAGTGAAAGAAGAGTTGCAGGCAAACAAAGAGAATATTAAAATTCAAATGAAAAAAAAAGATCAGGACTTCGAGAGAAGACTGGAACAGGAAAAAGACAAGCACTCAAAGGAAATTAAAAATGTGGAAGAAAAGCTGGCAACTTTGCAGAGGGAGAAAGACTATATGGAAACAATTGTTGGTGATCTTCAAGACTCCTTGAAGACCAAGGATCAAGAAGCCAAGCAATTGGAAGGCAGCCTAAACAAAACACTAGCCCAGCTTGCAGCCTTCACCAGGAGCATGTCTTCCCTTCAGGATGACAGGGATAGAGTGATAGATGAAGCAAAAACATGGGAGAAGAAATTCACTGAAACTATTCAAAAGAAGGAAGAAGAAATACGTTCAAAAGAGGAAACTTGTGTTGTGCTAAAGGACCAGATGAAGCAGATGACCATACATGTGCAAGAACTTCAGGCTCGTATATCCAGGTAAAGAAGGTGATAATGACTCAGCTGGTGTTCTTGTATTTCCTTTTGACAAGGCAGCAGCCAGAGGTGAGGTAGGATTCCCCTCTCCTTTTGCAGTGTACCAGAAAGAAAGAATTTTGAGTATGTAAATATGCTAAATGTGACATGTGGTTGGCAAAACTAACGAATGCCTAAGATGGAGAGCAGAATTAATCTTCCTAATAAAGCCATAAACATAGGTTCATCTCCTGGATCACTTATATTTGGATAAAAAAGAAGTTTGGAGTTATGTTGTAGGGAGTCACTATGTATTTGTTGTCTGCACAAGGATGCAGGGAGATTTACACTGTAAAATACTTCTTCTCATCACTAGGGTACCCGTGTTAAATCTATTCTCTGTGGCAAGCAGTAGCCATCTGAGTACTATCTAGAGTCTTTATTAATCTGAAATCTGAAATAGATTCTTTTGCGTAGAGTTGATGCATTCAGAGATTAAATTTGGCAGGTCAAGAGAGCATTGGGATACATAATTCTAGTTTAATCCCAAAACAGATTTTGAGGGAAAGATGGAGCTATAGAAATGTACCAAAATGTACATCTGGGAATTTCCAAAATTCAAAACAAAACTGTTCTTACATGAGTAAAATTGTTCTATAAAGTTGTGATCAAAATGCTATATCTGCATGCTGGAACATGAAATGAGCATCAAGCATATGAGAACAGTGATTTCATTGATTTTTTTTTTTTTTTTCTTTTTTTTAGCTACAATGGATGAGAGAAAGAAGTATTTTAATGAAAAGGAGGTGATAACATTCAATGTTTAACCTCCTCCATTTTTTCAATATGAATGTAAAGATTTATCTCACTGGACAACTTTTAAAAAGTATTCCCCCAGCACCACCCCCTTCAGACAGTAGTGCAGTCAGAACTTTAAAAGATGCCTTGAATTTTAAATTGAGGGAAAACTAATCATGTGGATATTTCCAGCTTGCTTCCTTAAAGTAAAATTAATTTTGTAGCTTTTCTAAATTAGTATAATCAATGAAAACTACTACTGTGGTTTTGGATACTGAGATACTTGATTGCTTTATGACTGACTTTCTCTTCTCTGTTTTCAGGCTGGAATGCAACAAGAAGGAGTGGGAGTCTGAATCCACAAAGGAGATTCAGCATCATCAAAAGACATGTGAAATATTGCTGGAGGAAAAAAAGGAGCTTTTGACTCAACTTGAAGGGTCTCAGAAACTGTACACCAAGTCTCAGAATGAACAGCAGAAACTGGAGTCAGAAATCAGCAGCCTGAGAGACCAGCTTGCTGACCTACAGAATTCCTTCACCAAATGTGAATTGGTTAGGGAAGAGCTGGGGAATATGGTCAAGCAACAAGAGACCAGTATCCAGAATTTTAAATTCAGCTGTGAACAGCTTGAGGCTGATCTGCAAGCTTCCAAGGACCTAACGAATAAGCTGCATGAAGAAACTAGTGCCAAGGATCAAAAGATCATTGGTTTGCTGTCTGCCAAGGAAGAAGCAGTTATGGCGGCTCTATCTGAATTACAGCAGCAACATTCTGAAGAGATGAAGGAGTTGGAGCATAGGCTAAGTAAGGAGGAAGAAGATAAAAAAGCTTTGGAAAATGAGAAGAACAAATTTCTTGACAAACTTGATCATCTCACTGAAAAGATGAAGATAAGCAGAGAAGAAAGTAAGCAGCAGAAGGCACAACTGGACTCCTTCACCAAGTCCATGACATCTTTGCAAGATGACAGAGACCGCATACTGAGAGACTACAAGCAACTTGAAGAACGTCATCTTGTTATAATCTTGGAAAAAGACCAGCTAATTCAAGAGGCTGCTGCTGAAAACAATAAGCTCAAGGAAGAAATCAGAAGTTTTCATAGCCGAATGGATGACCTCAACTCTGAGAATGCCAAGCTGAATGCAGAGTTGGTGCGGTATAGAGAAGACCTGAACCAAGTGATTTCAATAAAGGACTCCCAACAGAAACAGCTTCTCAAAACACAGCTTCAGCGGATCCAAACTCTGGAAAAGGAGAAGGCAGTCATAGAAACACAGCTGAAAGAGTCCAAGCATACTCAGGATGATCTCAGGAAGTGCATGGAAGCCTTGAGAGAGGATAAAGTCAGTATGTCTCAGGAGATTGAAACCCTTATGTCCTCTCTGTCTCGGGTGCAGAGTGAGATGACATCATTACATGAGGGGGGTCCTATCACGGAGTGTCAAACACAACTGAAGGTCCGAGAGGAAGAAGCACAAGAACTGAGTCATAAGCTTTCCCTCTCACAGAAAAGGATAACAGAACTTGAGGGGGAACTAGTATGTGTTCAAAGGGATGCAGCCAAGAGAGTGGGAGAGGCTGAGGACAGGCTTCGAAAGGAATTGAAGCACCTACATCATGATGCAGGGATAATGAGGAATGAAACAGAAACAGCAGAAGAGAGAGTAGCAGAGTTGGCACGGGACTTGATGGAAATGGAACAGAAATTTCTTGCAGTCACAGATGAAAACAAAGATCTCAGAGCTCAAATTCAGTCTTTTGGGAAGTCCATGAGCTCTCTGCAGGATAGTCGGGACCAGGCCAATGAAGAGCTTCATGTTTTGAAACAGAAATACTCTGTAGACTTAGAGGAACAAAAGAATCTAGTACAGAATCTTCAGAAACAGATGGTTCAGCTACAAAAGGAGCAACATTCCACTGCCAGGGACCGAGATACAGTGAGGTCTGAGCTGACAGAACTGCAGAAAGCCACCGATGAAAGAGGTCTTTTGGCCCAGATTGAGAAACTTAATCAGAAGCTCAGAGCCAAAGATGATGAGCTTCTCCATTTGTCTTCAGAACTGGAAGGCTCTTCCAACCAAGTCAAATCTTTCTCCAAGGCTATGGCAAGCCTGCAGAATGAGCGAGATCATCTGCTGAATGAATTGGGCAAAACATGTAAGATTGAAGAAGTGAAACAACAAGCAGAAGGGAGCACTTCCACCACTCCTTCAGAAGTGCAGAGTCTTAAGAAGGCACTGTCCTCCTTGCAGAATGACAGAGACAGAGTAGTAAGTCCTTGTTCTCTCTTCCTGCTCTTACTTAAAGCCCCATAGGAGATTTGGATCTTCAGATCTTAAAATTCAGCACACTTAGATCTGGTATTTACAATGTGAAACATAGATCATTGTCTTCACCGAATCACAGAATAGTTGAGGTTGGAAGGGACTTCTGGAGATCTTCTAGTCCAACCCCCCTGCTCAAACAAGGTCAGCTGGAATAGGTTGCCCAAGACAGTGTCCAGTCGGATTTTGAATATCTCCATTGGTGGATATTCCACAACTTCTCTGGGCAACCTGTTTTTTCATGTATCTGGAAGTGGTTTCCAGAATTAGTTGCTCCATCACCTTCCCAGGGATGGAGATGAGGCTGACCAGCCTGCAGTTCCCCAGTTCCTTCTCCTTGCCCTTCTTGTAGCTAGGGATGACATTTGCTTTCTTCCAGTCTTCAGGAACCTCTCCTGACCTTTCAAAGGTAATTGAGTTCCCTCCCAATGACCTTAGCACTTGTGGGCATGCTCCATCAAATCCCGTGGATTTAGTATGTGCCATCTATGTTATCTTCTCTGACACATGGAAGCTGTGATTTCATTGTTAACTTTGCAGGGTGGTTTCTCTTAGCTTGATTTAAAATATGGAATCATAGAAATAATGTATGGGTTCCCTGTGTTAATCTCCTTAGTCCACATCTGTGGAAGCTTGTGCATTTGATTTGTCTTAGATTCCTAGAAGAGACTAGAGCAAAGACGTGGGTCTGTTTTTCCTCTTGGCAGCTGATTGTCAAGACAGGTACAAGGCATTGCAGCTTCATTTTGATATCCTTGCTTGCATACTTAATGTGTCTGCGTTTGTATAGTCTTTGGCACAATGCAGCTCAGCAAGTTTCAGAGTTCTAGTTGCTGGTCAGATGACAGACTTTTACAGTCATTTTCCACTGTCACAAAGTCTGTCTTAGTTTTCCCTTCTGTTAATTTACAACAGACTTTGTGATACTGTCTTAAACATACCTTCCTTCTTGTCCATTTTATATCTCAGTTATTTGTAAATTTATGTCTCCTCTACTGCTGTTTTGTTGAACCTGCATATCTGTGTAGCACTGCTAATACTAAGATAGATCCTCAGTAGATCTCCTGACTCATTAAGTACTTCCTGTCTCCAGAGTCAGTCACATCTTCTTGTCTTCAAAAACTGATTGCAGTGATGGGTATGTAATGACAACTTATTTCTAATTCCAGTCTGAGTAGACTGTCAAAAGGATTTTAGTTCCTCAGTCCCCTGGTTTACAGTAAACACCAGCTTCAGGAGTTATTCTTAACCAGCTCCTTCTGGCTGACTTTGTCTTCCTCTGAATAAGGGAATTAATATTGTAGTCTGGGGTCTTTTTGTTACTGTACGTCAAATCTTCATGGAAGGTCTCAAAACTCACTACTCTCATTAACAATAGAGTTCTCTGATGTTTTTTTTTCTGAGCAGTTTTTAGTAGACTGCTGTAATCACTGATTGATTTCTAGTTTCTGTCATCTGAATGTGACTTTTTTTTCTCCAGATGCCATAGTGAGAAATGCTCTTAAACACTTAAGTAATAAACCTGGCTGCTTGCTCAGTTGTCACACACCCTGCTATTTCCCTTTAATTAAAGGTAAGAGAGCTGAAGAATCTGCAGCAGCAATACATACTAGTCGGGGTAGAATCAGCTGAAAATTCTCGCTTAAAAGCACAACTGCAGGAATATCAACAAGACGCAGATAAACAGCATCGTCTCCAAGAACAGCTGAAGCAAGAAAGTATTTTCTACCAGCAGGAGCTCCAGCAGCTTAGGTGAGAATTGTCTGTCTTCTCACTGCCTTAGAGATGCAAATAGCCGTTTCTTTCATTCAAAGAACAATTGTGGGCAGAAGGCAAAGCAAGCATTGAGAACTTCAGCCTTACCTGTGTCAGCTGTCACTAAATTTGCCCTGTTCAGGAGTGGGCACACGTTTCCCTTGTTCAGCTTTTGCCTCAGACTTAGGGTGAAGGATTACAGCCCAACATATTGGAAGGAAATGCCTGTGTAAAATAGATCAATGACCTTTTAATTTTTATTTCCTTCATCCAGTGGTGGCCAATATCATCTGTTTGAGAGGAAACTTAGGCTGTTTCTTGTATTGGAGCTTATGTATGTAATTACAGAAGTCTCCATTCCAAGCTGATGATGAACACCCTTTATTATCCCACTGATATAATTGTTTAGAAAATACTCATTTTGTATGACACTCTAATCCTTTGTTTCACTTGCTTTATGTCTTCTATTTTTAAAAAAGTCTGTAATTCAAGTCTACTAAATTGCCATCTCCAACTGGACTAAAACTAGTCAGACAAACACGCTCTGTTCTAAAAATGGGGGAAAAATTCTTTCAGGTACTTCAGGGAACCATCTAAGAATGACTGAACCTGGACTGAAAGGGGTGGAGTTTTTTTGTGGAAAGATGTATGGCTTATCTTTGTCCAAAGTGATATAAAAACTTGTTCTTTCCCCTCCCCCTTCCCCCAGTCTGACCCTCAAACTAACACTTCAGATCTCGTAAAGTTTGAAGCAGCTTACAAATTTTATTTATCTCCTGATAAAAGAAAAGATTTATTTCCTGTTTAGCTTCTACAATGTCAATGAAGCTAAGGCCTCAAGTTTGCATGTTGGGTCGATGGTATGGTTCTGGTACATATTTGACTGAGGCAGTGATAATGTTATGATGACAAGTGGCATTGTCAATGACTTGCTTGACAAAACTCTCTGTATCAAAGATCAAAACAATGTCCAGGAATACCAAAAGTGTGAGCATTGAACAATCTGCAGTGTTGAGCCAAATGCACAATACTTCCTTAAACCTGCTTTTAAGGTTCCTGTACTTAAGTGGGTTTTGGTTTAGTTATGAAAATTCTTTTCTGGCATGGGGTAATGATAGGAAATAGAATCATCCTCAGCTCATTCTCAGCTGGATACCTGGATATCATAAGTGATACTGGTAACTTCCTGGTAATTTCCTTTGTGTCGTACTGGGCAGACAAGAAAAAACTACCTGGGAAAAGCAGCACAGCAGCATAAAGGAGCAGTACCTGATGGTCATAGCAGAAAAAGACAAGCAACTGAGCCATTTACAAAGGATCACGCAAGAAATGAGACTGCCCCTCAGCAAGTCTCAAATTGTAGAGGAACAGTACCAAACAAAGGTGGGTGGAAATACACAGATTCTTTATTGCATAGAAATGTGAGGCTTGAAATTCAGCCAAAGCATCATTGCTTGTATTCAGCTCGTACAGACTGCAGTATCAGATTTTATTGTGTGGCCTCCGAGGACTATACCAACAATGCAACTTGGATCATTGAAAACCTTTAGAAAACTCTGGCATACCCTTATGTGCTCTTCTGTTAGTTCATGGTTCCTAATGTTTCAAGAAAGAGAGTAGAAGAGACAGGGCTTCCTAGGCACCCTAGGTCCTTCTAAGCAGTATGGAACTTCTCAGATCTTTCTTTCTGGCTATTTTAGAATTGCCTCTTGCACTGTGTTTGCATCTAAGATCTTCTGGTTTAGTTCTCCTTTTAATGTCACATTCTAATTTTTAAGTTTCCTATTGAATTTTTATTGCTGTTTTTACTGTGACAGGGATCTACAATCCTGACTCAAGCCCAGAGAGGCTGAGGATTGAACGTTGCACTTTCTGCCTTCTTTCCCCTGTATCACAGTCCTAAAAGTGGAGTGGAATATGTTGAGTATTTTGCTTGGTCTAGGGAAGGACGCTTGCCTGCTGCATGTACAATACCACTACATCATGAGCAAGGGAAGAACTTCCTGCCCACATCTGTAATGTTCCAGTGAGAAGCTTTTATGTCAGTGGAGGAGGGAGGAAATCTCCCCTTATCCCTTTGACACACACATGCATATGTGCAAAAAAAAAACCTAGAACAACGAACATGTGATGCTTTCCAGGAAAATGCTTCAGTGCTAACCTTTTAGTCTATGTTGAATGAGAGCAGTGTGGACATTGCTTTGTTTTTTTGTTTGTTTTTCTTGTTCTGATTCATACGCCTTTTTTTCCTTCCTGTATTGTAGACAGCTTTAAGACAACTTCTGAGAAGGACCCATTGTATGTGCAAATTCAGTGATCTTTCCTAATTGTTTGGATTTTCAGATGGCTTTTAGGATATTTCTGTTTATTGCCCATTTGCTGTTTTGCTTGAGCAGATCAAGTTCCAGGCCTAGGAATAATGTTGGGCTTTGACCTTGAAATACTAAACAGAGAGGACTAATATGAGACCGGGTTGTTCCGTGTGCAGTATATTTTTCATTGTTCTTTCCCTGGCAGATTTCTTCAGAAGTTCTGAGAGGGGACTTTTCAAGCCTAGAAACAGAGACAAAACATCTCCAAGCCCAGCTAATTGACAGCCTGAAAGAACTGCACCACAAAGAGCTCAGAATTCAGCAGTTAAACAGCAAGGTACCGATTATATCTTATACTTGCTTGCAGAGTCTGGGATGAGGAATGTGGGGAAGAGAGTAGGCTTGAGTAGGGCTTTCAGGAATGAATCTTTCTGTTCTTGTGGGCATTCAGTGAAGTAACACAAAATCAGAAATACTAGTTATAAAAGACTTCTGGAGATGATCTAGTACATCCTTCTGATGCTCAAAGCAGCACTGTCACCAACATTAGATCAGGTCAGCCATGACTTTGTCTAGCTGAGTGGTGAAAGAATAGAGATTCCAGAACCTCTCTGGGCCTTTATCCAATGCTGCTCTACACTTTTAATGCAAATGTTATTCTTAAAGTCTAGTCTGACTCTTCCAAGCCACAGTCTGTGGCTATGGCCCCTTATTACATTTTCTGCCACTACCAAAAAGTGTTTGGCTCTGTCTACTTTATGAATCCCTTTAATTTAATTGTGAACTATTGTAAAATGACCCCTTAGCCACCTCTTTAGCAGGCTAAAGCAGCCCAGCTCTCATAGGCATCATGTGCTCCAATCCCTCGACGATCTCAGCAGCCTTTTCCTGGACTCATTCCCATTTCTCTACCCATTTTAGAATCATTTAGGTTGGAAAAGACCCTTGATATGACTGAGTCCAACTGTTAACCTAACACTGCCA
>NW_009233935.1:988-3131 GCF_000690835.1 Fulmarus glacialis | reverse complement strand
CAGGAGAGCACTGCTTCCGCGACGTCCTCCTGTTCACTGGGGTCCTGCTGCCTCCAGGTGAGCTGCAAGTCAGGGCAGACGCTCCTTTACAGTGACCCAGGAGGAGCCAGCAATATTTTTTTCTGTTGTCAGGTGAAGGTTTTCATGTGAGTAGGTCTAGCCTTAAACAGATGGCTCATGGACATGGTCAGGTAAACCTATGTATGTACTGTCCACAGAGCAGACATGCAAGGGCTGGTTTCAGGTTGGGTGGGTTGTGTATCGGTAGCAAAGTGCTTGCAGTATGCGGAGCTGAGCACAGACTGGCCACCTTCAGACTTCACCCAGTCAGGAGGAATTTATGACCTGTAAATTCCTTCTTGCTGGACTAGATGGAGATCTGTCCCAGAGGTACGGACCTTAAATCTAGTTTGGTGTATCAACACAGCCCTAGACAAAATACGCCAGCTCTGCTCACAGCCTTGCCACTCCATTGATGCAGGGTTCCCAGCCTGCAGCCTGCACATCGTTTCCTCACCAGCTTCTTCAGAAAGGGGTATTAGCTGTCCAAAATGCTGAACAGCGCCCTCTGCTATGCAAATGCAACTCATGCATCCCCGAGCTGCTGCTACAGCTGCCACTCACCCAGGTGCCTGCCACACTGACTTTGGGTATACACGACCCAAGCATTCAATGTGCGTATGGGTCCTGAGCACCCCATTTCTGCCTGTGGCCAACACCAGGTCTCTGGCTGCAGATTCCCAGAGACCCTGAGGACCTGGAACTCCCCCTGGGTGCAGCCCACACTTCTCCAAATGTGACTTGTGCATGTCTCTGTGCCTCCTGTCTAACATCTGCAAAATGGAAAAATTAATGCTGAGCCTCCTCATGGGAGTCTAGGCGGCTTACTTCATTTTTATGTAACTTATTACGAGAACTCTGAATAAAAGGCAAAATTAAAATCTCATTTTATTTTTTCTTTATCTGGTTCCGAATAGGCTGTTTTAGAGTAATCTAATCAGGCGCCTGGTTTGCAGCCCCGCGGTGCATCATCTGTAGTTGGTGTCAACAGCAAGTGAAGGGAATTCAGCGTTTTAGCATCTGAATGGAAATGTATGCTCCAGTCGTCATAAAGCCACGTTCATACACTAGCCTGATTAATAACTTTTTTGGCATTCCGTGGTGCTCAGTCCAGGGAAAATTACTGAGTAGATATTTACTATATTGTCAAACTTATTTTGAACTCTTCATGTGGGCCTCTCACCACCTCTCTGTGCAGTTATGCAATCTTGAAAACCACAAATTAAAGCCTCTAAAGAGACGCAATAACAAATTGTGGTAGCTCTGAAGAAACCCCCAGGAAAAAAAATTGATCTCTCAAAGCGACCTCTTCAAACTATGCTGACAGACAAAAGCCTGAGTAAACAGATGGGTTTGCAACCCTGAATATCAACAAACTTTGCTCTACTAGATCACTGAGAGATATTCCGAGGTAAAAAAAGTATTTGTTGTTATATAGCATAGTTGTACCTGAATAGGGACTTTGAAAATTACTTTTTCTCCATTCCCTGGAAACAACTTTGCTTTATTTTTATAGCTTGAAGGAAACTTTTCAGTTGGGGTTTCCTATTCAGCTGTGGATAGAGCAGAGAACCGAAGCATTTTGCTACAGCGGCCCACCGCTATGCTTTCCTACCATAGGAAAATTCAAGTATAACCTGAGCAAAACAGTGGCTCCGCGTGGCTCTACAAGCCACGCACCGATGCATTCAGTTGAAGTACAGCGCTTATGTGTATTTATACAAAACTCCGTGGGAAAGGGTGGAATTCCTTCTGCAGCCCTTTGGTTCTCGGGAGGTTTGAAGTGACGTGTCGCTGCTGTTCTCACTTCTGTGTTATGCTGGACGGTTTTCAGAACCATGTGTTTTCACTCCGGTGAACCCTCTCCCTACTTCACAAGGGCCGTACCTCCCAGTCGGATCTTGGATTATTTTTAGGTACATGAAGGTAGTCGGTCTTTCTAGGAATCCATATCGCTGCTACAAATAGTGTGGGAACTTACGTCTTCCTGCGCACTGAGGATTTCATAGAATATATCCTAAAATATGGGATTTACAGTGGCACATCTGGTTATGGGTGGTTTTTACTCTTCTGCATGTGGTCT
>NW_009233935.1:0-976 GCF_000690835.1 Fulmarus glacialis | reverse complement strand
TAAATATATATAAGTTTGTGTGTGTGTGTCCACATGAGTACACACATAGCATTCACATTATTTCCTTTTTTGAGAACTTTATAGTTGTAGTTTTTCTTCATTTGATAAATGTAATTTATAACTCTTTTAAAGTTCTTTTCATAAACAGGAGCTACAAAATAAATTCAGCAACTTATAAAAACAAAACCTCAGAAAGCTGAAATTAAAAACATCAGGTCTGCTTTGATGTAGAGGATGTGTTGAAATGGTATATTTACATGTTTATTTTCTATTTTATAATTTCCTGCGCAAAGGCACGCAATACTTTCTGACAGGAACCTAAATGTATTTTGGAAGAGTTCCACCTCTCATGTCATCTAAGCTACATGTCGTTAATGGGTTAGAACAGAACTTTACATGAAGGGAACGAAAAAGACTTTGCTGAGGTTTGTATCTGGCTCTGAAATAAGAGCTGGACAATTTCTTCTCGTGTAAGCGGCTACCCAGTGACTACAGAGAGGTGCAGTAGTGCAGTGCTAAATTACTCACTTGTCTGGTATCTGTAAGAAGTGGGTGAATGTTACATTGATCAGAGGTGGATAAACTCCATTTACAGTTGTTTGCTCTTAGTGACACCTCTGGAAAAAAGTTACTGTAAGCTGGAGGCTGTGCACGGGTCTGGACCTACATCCCTCTTAAACTTTCACCACTTCTAGATGACACCTGTTTTCTTTTCCTCCCTCCTGTTTGCTCTGGTTTTTTTTTTAATATATACATGACAGAAAAAACACGCAAAGTCGAGCAGCTAGCCAATGCTTTGAGCAGCTCTGAGAATTGAAAGAAAACAAAGCTCCATGCTGCAGATTGGTCTATAAAATCACTAGTGGAGCCATGGACTTCAACTCTCCTACCACATCCTGGCATTCTCACTTTTGTTGTATATGACAAAGAGGTTCCCTGCACTGAAGCTTTTTAAAATTTCCACCCCGCTCCCCCC
>NW_009233934.1:0-223 GCF_000690835.1 Fulmarus glacialis | reverse complement strand
CATGAACCTGATCTTCTCTTACAGCGGGAAGGACTTTCCTCCCCCACTACCTGCCTTGCAGTCCATCCACTCGAGAGGTGTGGGAAGAGAGGTTGCCAGTGAAGACTGATGCAAAAAAGTTGTTGAGTACCTTAGCCTTCTCCTCGTCCGTTGTTACCAGTTTGCCAGTCTTGCTCATCAGGGGCGGGTGATAACCCTTCTTTGACCTTCCTTTTCTGTGTTG
>NW_009233933.1:71575-76399 GCF_000690835.1 Fulmarus glacialis | reverse complement strand
CCCCCCCCGCCCCGGAGATGGGACCAGACCCCAGCGCTGCTTCTCAGAGCCCCTCTAATTTTCCATGGAAGCAAATCCAGCTGTGACTCAGTCTGGCTCATGCACCAGGCAGGATCTTAAGGTTGCCAGGGTGGTAAATGCCAGCACAGCAACTAATGAGGAATAATCCCTGCCAGGTAACGAGTGACTCAGGCGCGTACCCCAGGCTAACAGGTGCCAAAGCCAACACAGATAAATGACAAGCAACGAACCTTGAGACCAGAAATAAAACAATGTGCTGAGTGGAAAGGTCACAACAGGGACTGACCAGAAAAGTCACCGAGGCTGTTGCAGATAAGCAAAGAAAGGGAAAAAAAATCCCCATGCTTTCTTATGGCGGTGGCAGGCAGCGAAGGCACGCTGGGCTCCTGCCTGACACCCTCCCCGCGACGTGCTGGTGGCAGAGGGACATTGCAGAGGGTCATGGCCGTGGCCAGGGGGTTGCACGCTCATTCCCACAACCCACCCAGCCCCGGGGAGCACCCAGGTTTTGTTCGGTGGCCTCAGGTGCAGCGGCAATCATCTACAGGGACAAGGAGGGGAGGTGACTGTTTCTGATTAGGTAGGAAAATCAGGGAGCCTATAACCTGCCAGGATGGCTCCGACCTGGGAGCTCCCCAAAGGAGTGCGTTAAAATTGGCTCTACCAACACGTTATCGGGGTAACGGCAGCTGTTCTGCATGTCCCAATGAGGAGTGGCAGAAGATGAGTTTTCCGTGGCAGGCATAACTGTCAACACAGCGTTTGCATTGCATCGATTATCTCTGGAGAAAATGGGGACGGCGAGTGCATTGACCTTTACAGAGAAAGCACCAAGTATCTGCAGGCTTTCCACTGCAGCGCAGAAGTGCGCTGCTTGCCTGTTACCATAAAAAAAAGGAGGTCTGGCCACCCCCTGCCTGGAGGGCACAGGAACCATGTCCTTCCAGCACCGCCATGTCCTTGGCTTTGCCCAGAAATCACTACATGACTGCACAAGGCTCTCCCAGCACCTGGTCTCCTGCACTTTTGCTCCCTCGCCTTGCGACTTTGAAGGCAAGGTTGTGAAAGCTATTCGTGGAGCTGAACAGCACTCTGCCCTCAGCCACCTCTAATCCTGGACAACCCAGGCACACTCGGGCCAGCCAGGCGGTAGATCATGTACAACTGCTGGAGTGTCACCAGCGAGGATGTGGCAAGCGGCAGCTACGGCCACTCACCCATGAAATGTAAATTTAATGTAACTATTTGCAATGTAAAGTGCTTTGCACTTTGAAAAATATGCTATTATTTGTGCCTTTTATGGGAGAGAGGGGGAAAAATGTATTCAGAAACAGTCTCTTGTGCATGTTCACTTCTTTCTGCATCCAGAGTTATGGAGTTTATATTGAAATTTAGCAGCTGTGGGATACGCGGACCAACAGTGCCATCACCACTAAATCATCTCTTATTTAGCTAATGCCCTTCATCGCTCGCGCTCTCCTGCAAAAGCTACATATAGAATAGAAAATGACCTGTCAGGCTTACAGCAGACTGGTCAAAAAAATTCCTCCTTCATTCAGTTCCTCCAAAATGCATTGTCCCAATAATACCAACAATGTGTTTATAAATATTTCAGTACTAGTAGGCTTATTTTTAGGCAATAATAACATTTGCCCAAAAGTCTTTCTTGTTTTCATTCACCTTACGAAACGTGTCCACCTCAAAACAGTTAAATCAATTGCAAAGGAATATATGTAAATGCACTCAAGAACATCTAATCCACTACTGCCACTATTACAATATTTTCCTCTATTTAAAATTATGATAAAGACTTCTTAACTTTCTAGTCTCACACTACATATTAAGAAGCTGTCTTTTTTTAACTGTACATCTGTAGATATTAACAAAGGAAAAAAAAAAAGACTCGCATATAGAAGTATCTCAATTATTTAAAAATAATGTGGGGTTTTTGCCATCTCCTGAGTTTCAAATTCATCTTTCTCCCACTTTCAGGGCAACATTGTAAATTATGAGTTTCGCAGGCAAGGCATTGGAACCACTGGTAACTCAGAAATTAATAGATTGGGGGGAAGCAGTTGAGAAAAAGCAGTTATTGTTAGAAGTAATGCAAAGAAATTTCTTTATAAACATTACCCTGCATCCGCAGACTCAAGAGGAAATGCCTCCAGCAAATCCCTGCAGAAGATGGTGTAAGCAGAGCTCTCACATCACATCACTATCGGCTATTAATGCTCATGCAATCAATTAGTTGAGTGCAGGAGAGAAGCGGTAACTTCTTTGCTCCTCTAAATCACTCAAAAGCATCTGGCCACCTCCTTGGTCTTCAATGAAAAGAAAAGACTTGAGGCTGGCACTAGGTAGCTAACCTGCTCTGAAATGCTAATGTACATCCACGGCGGGTGGTAGAGCTTTGGCCAGAAGAACTGGGCACATCCATCCCACCTCGTGTAGGCAACGTCACAACCCTTGCTTCTGCTTAGATTTAACAAGTTAACTATTGCAAGCTAGTTACATCTTTATAAATCCCCCAAAAAAAGAATATACTTTTGGCAGTGAAGCCAAATTATGAAAGACCATGTGGCACGACCTACAAGACTGCTTGCTGATGTCTTTTCTTTCTTTGGTTCAAAATAAATTAGCTGTTTGTATTGCATTTTTTTAAATTGCAGGTCAAAGACCTGTTTTGCTCCAGAAAATGTGACTGACTGCTTGGCCAGGCTTAAACTGGTGACAAGATTAGTCAATGGAGATGACGAGTGCCTTACCAGCCTCAGATACTTGGTAAGGAATGTCCACCAAACACCAAATCTTTCACTAAAAGTCAGGCATGTTAAACACTGTAGCAGAGTATCTGGTATCCCGGTATGAGAGCAGACGCACTTCATCTCAGGGTGGCACCGTCCCTCATCAGGTGGCTGCAAGGGACATTTATCAAGAAGCCCTGCAGAGACACCCCATAGCCCCTGTCCCTCAGCCAGGTGAGCTGGAGGGGTTACCCACTGGGACCAACCTGCTGATATAGAAAGTTGAAGATTGATGATGGTGAACAAGATTTTCATCATTCAGTGAGATGACAAGAGGCAGAGATAAATACTTCTGTAGGCTGCAAGGCTGGTAGGAGCGGTCTTACCTCGTGGTTCATTAAGTTTCCGGAAAGCTTCATCTGCTGTCATTAAGTGCTACGCTAACGGGACTGGGTGGTTTTCCAGTGACTTGACTCCAGGAGACATAGCAAAACTTGTATGCAGCACTTCTTTAAGCCACAGCCTTAGTGATGACTAATACCAAAAAACTGGGAAAAGAGAGAAACGCAGGTCAATAAAAGCTGTAAGGGTGGTTCTGTCATCAATTTGCTGCACCGCGAAGGACAGACAGCAGCAAGAAGGAAGGCGACCCAGAGCAGAGGCATCCCAAAGCCTTATTGCAAGATCTGCAATGCTTCTAGCATGGGAAAACAAGGACACATAGCACTGCCTGCAGCAGAGAATTATTGCAGAAGACGTGATCATTTTCTGATTTACATCAGTGTAAATCGGGAGTGCCCATGGTATTGCTAAGGTAAAGCTTAAAGTAACAACTAAGCAACTGAAATATCAATCCCAGAAAGTCAGATTGTGCTGAACTTACCCGAAGCCCAGTGAGGACACTGGCCCAGGTCCCCTCCCAGGGTGCAGAGACGAGACATTTGCATGTGCCGGGGGCTCAGGCAGAGCAGGCTGGACTCGGGGAGAGCCTGCTCATGGGCGTACCTGCACCCCTCCACTAAGCCATAAATCTCACCCACTTATCTTCACTCCCCCAATACTACTCTCAGTCCCTTCCAGCGGACCCAACGTGTGCAGGGACTGGAGGATTCAGACATCCAGCGCTCACGTGGGAACTTGCAAGCGTCCACGGCAGCTGTCCCCAAGGAGGACCGCGGGAAGCTAAGGCACCGGGCCAGGCTCGGCTTCGGGTCCCCTCACCCCACAGACACAGCTGCCAGGAGACCTGGGGCTGGTGGGGTCCCATCGCATCAATCATCGCCTTCGCAAGCTTCTGCCGCTTTAATGCACGGCTTTCCTTCTCATTTAGCATACACAGTGAAACGGGTTAAAACCTAAAGCCATTTATAATAATTATTCTAAAGGTTGTCTACAGATAATGCAGAAAATAACACTGGATTTGGAAAAAAAAAATCCCTTTTAGCTTCAATAAAAGCATTTCAAAGAAGTTTATTTATAGGGTGTGTAAATGTAACTGGAGGGGAGGCAGAGTAAAGGGAGTTCAAAGGGTGTCTGTGAAAAGAAAAAACCCACTGTGTTATTGACACTGCTTCCTGCTTTCTCACACTCAACAACCTTCTTAAAACAAACCAGAGGAAACAACAGCAACAAAAAAAAAAAGCTACTGAGAGCTATTTGAGATTAAATAATACTTTTTGACAGCTGGTAGGAAAAGGACTGGTCCTGCATTCATGCTTACAATAGCATGCTGCTCTGTACCCTTACTTGCATTGTAGAAGTATCGGAAAGCCCAGAGGGAGCTGAGGGTCGGGGACGGCAGGGGACGGGGACGGCAGGGGGACAGTGCCTGCCTGAAGAGCTGAGCCCTCACCTGCAGCATCAACGGGCTGAGGTGACAGCGTGGTGCTCCCACGAGGTTCTCCCTTGGACCGTAATCCTCCAGCATCACCTACGGCTTATGCCTGGGGTATTTTTGTAGGATAAGTGGTTTTCATTCCCTCGTACTCAGGTCACCAGCCTCCATCTCGTGAGGACCCCAACTATTTTGGGATGCAGTTCTGGCCTCCTCACCACAGAC